>NW_018128099.1:199716-213408 GCF_001952655.1 Monopterus albus
ATGGGGGTGTTTTTCAGCTGCCGGGACAGGACGACTGGTTGCAATCGAGGGAAGGGTGAATGCGGCCAAGTACAGGGATATCCTGGACGAAAACCTTCTCCAGAGTGCTCGGGACCTCAGACTGGGCCGAAGGTTCACCTTCCAACAAGACAATGACCCTAAGCACACAGCTAAAATAACGAAGGAGTGGCTTCCCAACAACTCCGTGACTGTTCTTGAATGGCCCAGCCAGAGCCCTGACTTAAACCCCATTGAGCATCTCTGGAGAGACCTGAAAATGGCTGTCCACCAACGTTGACCATCCAACCTGACAGAACTGGAGAGGATCTGCAAGGAGGAATGGCAGAGTATCCCCAAATGCAGGTGTGAAAAACTTGTTGCATCATTCCTAAAAAGACTCATGGCTGTATTAGCTCAACAGGGTGCTTCTACTAAATACTGAGCAAAGGGTCTGAATACTTATGACCATGTGATATTTCAGTTTTTCTTTTTTAATAAATCTGCAAAAATGTCAAACATTCTGTGTTTTTCTGTCAATATGGGGTGCTGTGTGTACATTAATGAGGAAAAAAATGAACTTAAATGATTTTAGCATATGGCTGCAATATAACAAAGAGTGAAAAATTTAAGGGGGTCTGAATACTTTCCGTACCCACTGTATATACACACAGATTTCCACCTAATGCCTCATCTCATATAGGAAAGGTGAGAGGTCAAATTCTTTATTTAGGACAGGGAAACTTGTGGCTTTGAAGCTAGATCCAATATAGCTCTAATTGTTTATGATAGTGGTTTTCAAACTTTTTATGCCCGAGGCACAGCAAAGAATAAGCAAAAATCTCAAGACATATAGTATCTTTATTCATGTCCATGGAAAATAGCCTATACATCAGATGTTATCAGGCTTGACATTTTTTTAAACATTAGTCTTTATTTGCTTATGTTAGGGTGATTTTTATTTTTAAGTAGATATGAATAGAATTAGTTAAATGTTTTATTTTATAGCATACATAAGTCTATATACTTTAATCTCACAGTTATGTTTATGTAGTTACATATCACCCTATGTGTTCACTGAATCACTGGTCAATATTTATGGTGTTAGCCAACTGGAGCACTGTTTAACATCAAAGGGACTGGTTCACTAAAACACTGAATCTCATGAGATTTACAGCTTTGGCAAAGAGGGTCCACAGTTACTTTACTATCACCACCTGGCAGATGAGCCCAGGGGAATTAGGGTTCACTGGGACACTATGGTCAGTAAACAGAGATTAGATCTGAAGCCAGGAAGAGGAGAAAACTTCAAAGGTAGAACCATTACACACACACAGGCAGAGCAGTTTTAATTGGAACCGGAAAGCAATGCTTAAAATGGAGCAGTTAGTTGGAAACAAAGGAAGAAGTAAGTGTCTATGTAGGAATTAAGATAGTACAGTATAGGTATTCCTCCCCTTTTTAGGGTGCTGTTCACGCCCATTGGAGCAGAGAGGACGATTGGAGGACGGACGGACTGAAGGACCAATCATGGGAGAGTCAAGTCTAAACCATGGCTTCTCCCCAACAGTTTTTGACCAATTAGATAGTAGCACCTTTTCATACCAATATTGTATACCGACAAGTTGAGGACAGTCTTTTCTGTTTATCCTAAACAGTGAAAATCCATGTGCACATGCTTATTTTGATACGTTAATGCATAATAAATTTCACACTGGGGAATATCCATTTATTAGTCTTATCTTCTCAAATAAAAGAACTTTCCTCACACTTATGACAAATAAACTGAGTAGGTGAAAAAGGAGGGGTAGAGGGAAGCATCAAGATGTCATTGCTCCTTAAAGGCCAAACTAGGAAGCATTTTAAATGTAACTTAGATTTCAATCAGCATTCAAACATTTGCTAGTGTAAATATTCTCTCCCTACTTACAAGCTAGTGAGACGTGCCCATCATTGCTCACGGATTCTTTACATCCTTGGTGGTATTGAAGAGAGCACATTTGCAGCATTTGGACATAGCATGAGACCTGCAAATTTTTTTGTAAGTGGGAAGGATGAGCATCTCTGTTACCATGTGACATTTCTTCTACTTTGCAATAAGCCCCGCTAACTTATAACTTGCCTCCATTACCTTAACGGTCTTGCTGCGCCTGGAACAGAGCTCGTGTTCTTAGGCCACGTTTCTTTCAACGTAGAAGGGATGTCTGGTTTCCAAGTGCCTCTTCAGCTTGCTTGGCACTGCAACAGCATTAGCTAACTTTCCCAACAGATGACACACTTGGGCTGAGGGCTGTTGACATCCGTTGTGACGCTGAAGCCGTAAGAGAAGTCGCTTTCATGATACTGTCTACTGACAGTTCTTGTTCTCTTTTCTTTAGGAAGTTTGTTTAGGCTATAGGACTTGCCTCTCAATTGGGAAACGAGTGTGCACAAAGTACTGATATAGTAAATAAAAAAATAATTTAGAACTTTTTGTATCATTGTATATTGCAATACTAATGTATGGTTGTCACAAAATCCCATGGCACACCTGTACGTGGCTCACGGCACACCATTGGTGAACTACTGGTTTAAGGCACCTGACTCTGACACCCCCTCTGATGCTGAACAATGAGTTCAGCAATAAAATTTTATAACAACTTCCATGATGGCTGCTAATTGTATGTCTTTCCTGTTTAAAAGATCTGGTTTATCTCTTCTGATCTTTCTTGATGACAAAGTGTTTTCGTCACAGAAACTGCTGCTAACTGCAGTTTTCTGTATGTTACACCACACCCTGTAGAATGTAGACACTAATGAATAAACATTGTTGGAGTTTCTGCCTTTTTGTGACATAGAAGCCCTTGCATTTGACACCAGCAATCAAATCAAATTCAAAGTCACGTAGAGGAGACATCTGGCTCATTTTGAGATGAAGTCAAACAGTAACTGATCCGCTTGACTGTGTCTGCATGCTTGGTGTATTGAGCTGCAGCCACATAATGTGAAGTTTGGAGGAGCAGGCTGTTTGCTTTACCAGGCAGGTGTTACTAATGAAGTGGCCACTGAGTGGATGTCGCACAGAAGAAAGAGCAACAACAGCTGAATGAAATGAACAAATTAGACTGTAAGATTTGAGTCTTGCAGACTCCAGTTACTACTGTATATAAGCTTTAGTTACTTCTCATGCCTTTAGTTCTCTTTAGTTACCTTTCATAACTTTATCTTACTTGATTATACATATTACAGCTGTATTGATTATTGTGCAGAACTACTGAGCTTGGGTTATTTTAATACATTTATTTCCCTTGCTTATATATCTTACAACTGTAATGAAGTAGAATCTGCTTACTTTGAATGCTGTAACTTCTGGGTAGAGACAGGATGTCTACATATCTTTGTGACCAGACAGCAGGGGCCCTGCAACCCAGTTAACCCGTTTTTCTGTGTGCTTGATCAAGACCAAGTTACCACATGAGACACACACGCACACACACACACACATACACCTAGACTTTAACACATTGAAACAAGGGGAGCTCCAGTTCACACCAAATGGACAATAGGATCAAAAGCTGTTGAATGTTGTACCTCTGTCCAGGGCGGAGCAGCCCAAGAAGATAAAATGCATTGTAAAACATGATTCGGGATTCAGAAGTCGGTTTTCCTGCGGGAGCTCTGGCTCTCTGAATCCAGCGCTGTAAGACTTGCTTGTAATCAGACTTTCAGTAAACTTTCTGTTGATTTTAAACAGTCCTCTCCTGTCGTCACTTCTCGTGCTTCCAACAAAATAATTGGGTTAATTTCTAACAAAAAAGGTTAGAATCTAACAAGACTGTTTTTCTTGCAAGACATATACAGTACCTGTCTTGTCAGGTAGTAACACTGGCTTTGTTTAAAAGAGCCGCTATTCCCCCCAATTTTTCAATTTTCAATAATTTACAACCTTATGAATTGAAATAGCAGCGTTTCAAAACAAATCTCTATATGCACTTTTCACATATGTTTCTTTGACCGAGTAACAGAAAGAAACTGTTTATGGCTGCACCTGTTTAAAACTTTATTAAGTGTAAATAACCATATCCAACTTGTTAGAATTTCAGTGTAACGTCATTGTGTATTTCTAGAAGTGTCAAATACCTGTCTGGGACAACAACCAGAGTACAACATTTACACCTCAAAACAACTTGGTCATGGTTTTGGTAAGTAAGAAGGTAGCTGTTTTTGAGTGTAGCCTTGGGACAATGAAGACAGGAAAAAGGTAGAATCCCACTAGGGTCTGGATGCTGGTCCTGGTGGAGTAAAGGAATCAGAAGGATTTTCCCAGTTGTAACAGCTGGATCAAGTTACTAAGGTAGTGATGGAGAGGTGGATGGTTGTGCAATCCTCGGACTGAAAGACACACTGACAGAAAAATGTGTTGTTTTATAAATGAGGATAAATGTTTTACCTCGGTAAAATATCTATGGGTGTGTTGATTACTCGAGTAAAGGCTTTGTCAGCTACATCTCTAGGATATCATTCCATACTATTCAGACCAAATCCTTCTATTGATACAGTATGTTAGGGTGATTTTTAGAATATCTATTGGCCTGTCAATCCTGTAAGACCCCTGCAGATAAGCAGAATACTAGCACAGTCAGAATTGATCCAGCTTGTAAGTAGACAAGTCCAGGAGCCTCAGCATGTAAACACTCTGGGGATATGTATTGTTTGGCTCTCATAGATGTAAAAGTGAAACAATGAAGTGACCACACGTTGTGAATTATATAAAGGAATAAATTCCCTGCAGAAATTATGCTACTTCTGCTTAAGTCAAGCCTGTCTTGTTTAATTGTAGAAGATAGATTGCATCAGTTATAACTAAACATACAACCTAACATATCATGTGTTCAGTGCCTGCAAATGTTATATCAGCCTTTAGGGCTAATTCAGGTAGAGTGGAGTACAACACATAAATCATGGCAAGTCACAGCCATTGGCATGAATTATTTAAATTAATTTTGTAAGCTTGTGTTGAGACATTGGTATTTGGCTTGTACTTCAAATGAATTCACAATAGAGAGCTGCTCATTTGATCTTTTCTCTTCTCTGATGCTCTCCATTGGGCTTTCTCTTTTTAATTACACTCCTCTCGCACCCCTTTTGCTCTTCTGGTGACCTTGTTACTCTACATCCACACCTCACAACATAATACTTCTCATGTCTTCTTTTTTATAATGATTATTCATATCTGCTCTAGGGTGTAACTCACATTCTACGCAAACAACAAATAATGTACAAAAGACAGGCTGCTTTTCAGATTTGACTAAGTAGAGGCTGTATAATTACAGTATACGTGATTAGAATGATTCTCTGAACAAAAGTTAGTTGTGTATTCCATTCCATTACTGTGTCTTGTTGACCTCCATGCTAATGCTTCTGTAGCACAGCCAAGTTGCCACTTGGAACAAATTAAGGATAATTATCAGGTGCATCTCCTCATCTAATATTATTTTATTGATTGAGAAGTTCGGAAAGAAAAAAACGACAATCAAACAATAGACAAAAAATCCATGGGGTAATTTGGAATTTTGTTAGCAAAATAGCACATATTAAACTGTATCTTTACAGATTTCTCCCAGTGCTGGGATCAGACCACACACTGTGTCAGATAAAGTCATACATTTTTGCTGTAATTTTGACAAGAGAGGTGACAGACTCCACAAATTGAATCTTGCTGTCTGTCATGACTTGTGCTGCCTACATACTGTAGTGATCAGAAAGGAGGTTCTCATGACAGACTTCAAAGATGCACCTGAAGGCACAAAAAAAACAAAAAAAAAAACATTCCAATTTCCTTTACCCACGCCATAAAAATCAACAATGAAAACTGACCCATTTGGGTCTATATAGAATTCAGTTAACGTTACCCAGTAGCCATGTGTAGAAAACCATTGAGTCACCAGTCAAACTAGGCAATGGGTTGTTGTGGGCACAACCCAACAGCAACATAAAAATAACACTAACACTGGGTTAAACCAACCAGTTGGTGATTTACTTGGTCCTGAGTAAAGTGCACCTACTGTATGCTCTATTGACTCAAAGTACTGTTTGTCAGTGCTGTGTGATTTTTAGTGTGCATGTTTATAGTTGAGCTTGGCAGAGTTCACTACTGTATGAGCTGATGGATCAACATCAATATGGCATAGAATTAGTCAAAGTAAGTGAGAGAGGGCATCAAAATTCTGACATGCTGGTCTTGAAGTGTCCCAAATACTGTCTTGGTTGTCTTTCACTGTGACACACTACATCTATTTTTATCTCCAGACAGCCCACACCTGTCAGGTCGTATTGTATTGGTGAAATTTCAGAGTGATATCTCAAATTCAGGCTGTCTAAATAGCCAAATACCACTATGTTGAAGTGTGAACCTACCTCCATGAAGCACTCTGAAGGCTAAAAAACAGTAACACAGCACCTGTCTCTACCCATTTTCCCCCCACAGCTATTTAATAAAATCAAAAAAGAGTTACATTTTACACTTATTTGGTCAGCATAAGTGTCTGAAAGCAGATGTTTCAAGCAAGAAGTGTTGCCAGTGCTGTGATGTTGAAGGAGACAGCTGACCTCAGGCATGGTGCTCTTTAGATGTCCGGAGACAGAGCTCACCTAAGCTGATCTCAAAGATATTACAATTTATCCTGAGGAGTAAACATGAATGTCTGTACCAAATGTTATTGTTGAAACATTTAGCTAAAAACAAACAAACAAAACAAACAAAAGTATGATGGCACTAAAGGAAAGGCAGGGGATCACTAGTGAAGGGTACATTGAACTCTGAACCAAAACAATGGGCTGACTGAAATTTCCTGAAATGTTAGTATGATTAAAAAGCTAGTGGACACTTGAACAAACTATAAGATAAAATAAATGATACTGATTGAAATTCAAGCACATGGATCCCATAGCATTATCCCCACAAAATGAACAACTAAAATCATGGGCATTAATCTGTGAGCAGCCTCAACTGTTCTGGGAAGGGTTTTGGAACCTGACTGTAGGAATTTGTTCCATTCAGCTAGAGCAGACCAACACCAAGTTCATTTGCAGCAAACCAGAAAAACTGGAGAGCCTTCCCCAACTTCTTGCTAAAAATTTAGAAACACACTTTTGTCTAAAATATCACTGTATGCTGTATAATGTTAAGATTCCCCTTCAGTGGAACTACACTACTGGCCCAACCCAAAGGATGAAAAACGGCCCCCTGTAAAAAGTATGTGGTCACAGACTTCATATACATTTGTACCAACAATTTAATTTAATTGAGTATTTCACTCTTAATGCATATGGTATTTATAAAAGTGATGGCTCACAAGGCTATGCAAAAAATTTCAGCCTGTGCACACTGTGACATTCAAAACCAAATACGGATTATTGTGTTTTGCTGGATTGTAACCCTACCATTTGCCAGTGAGAACATGCCAAATTTAGTTTCCTATGGGATGTGCTAGAAGGCTGTTGATGCCAGAGGCCTTATATTTTAAGGTAATGTTACTCTGTCAGTGTGCTGGACAGTCACAGACCTGTACCTATAGGTACTATGGTAATTACTGTCTTCTGTATCACCACCTGTCATAATGGTAACCGGTACCTGAGCCCAGCATGCCATTTAGTTGGCTGTGCTGAGAACCCATTTGACTTTCACAAAAGAAAGGGATTATGGCTCATAACTGACAGGGGGCAATAGGATTTGGTGGTATTTACTGCCATCTGAGTACATCCTTACTATGATAGCCCTCACTGCCTGACTGGCCCTCCAATCCATTGGCTGTCCAACAACATCTCTTCCAGAGTGTTAAAGACTAATGTTGGTAAAGACGGCTCAGTGT
Organism: Monopterus albus; assembly: GCF_001952655.1. Lineage (NCBI taxonomy): Eukaryota > Metazoa > Chordata > Actinopteri > Synbranchiformes > Synbranchidae > Monopterus > Monopterus albus. Next base: position 207,564 of record NW_018128099.1, read on the forward strand.
TTGACAAAATGCTTTTAATTCTTTACTGTCTTTGCACATTGGATCCTCAAATAAATGGAAGAATAAAGCGATTAAATACACAATGACAGTGAAGTCTGTAATTATTCCCAAAGAGGAAGGATAGGAAGGCAGGGAGACATTGACTTGAGAGTTGTAGGTCAAACTGAAAACAGCAGGGCAATTTAAGAAGCTGCTGTGCTGAGCAAGTGGCTGCCTAAGTGTAGAAATTAGTGGCCTTTTGCGCCTAGCAATTATGCACTTCAACACACACACACACACACACACACACACACACACACACACACACACACACACACACACACAAAAGTTTTCCCTGCCTCATCACCCAGACACTCACAAACACACATGAAAATGAACGCTGCGCAGTCGCATGTGCAGGATGAGCAGAGGGCCATGATGCATTGCAGCCACACATTGTCATCCAGTCATGCTGGGATCCTGAAGTGGCCAGAAGAGCAATCCAGAACCGGGAGGGGGCCTGACAAGCCAGACTGACCTTGTCTGCACAAACAGGTCAAGTAGAGTAAATGACAGAAGGGTGAACATTAGTCTTTAGGGCTATAGCAGATTAAGGAGTGATGATTTCCTTTCCCAAGCCTACAGTGTGCAGCAAGAGGCCTGACATTCTCTGTTCTGCAGCCTACAATCTGTCAGAATTTTCTTGACTGTGTTCTGCCCTGCAGGATCATACATCAGACCCAGCGCATTCATCTTCTAAGGCATGGACAGAGTGGAAATGAGGTGGATGCACCACAGGAATACTTGGAGGATGAGGAGAATAACAGCAACACAAAACTAAAAGATTAAAAAAAGTCAAAGTTTAAGAGGGCAATAAGAAAGGTTTCTACTTTTCAATAGCACAAAATGGCTGAAAAGATGAAAAGAGTGAGCTCACTTTTAAAATTTAATTTTAGACTTTATTATCTTTGAAGTAAAACCCATTGTCTTTTTCCAAGATTTCAACAAAAAACACAAACATCCAAATATGAATCTACCTTTAACCTTTTATACCTACTATTATTTTGCAAAATACTGCCTTTAGTTTTGCCAGTGACTGACTTTAACAATTTCATTTTCTTGTCTTTCCAAATGCATCCATCAATCCATCCATTTTTTTCCACTTATCCTGAGTCATGTTGCGGTGGCAGCACATTCAGCATAGTCCAGATGCCCCTCTCTTCAGTGACGTTTTCCAGCAACTCCTGATAAAAATTGCTTCTAAATGCTATACTATGTTGATGTATGAGGCACAGCTTGAATTCAGCGTTGTAATTTATAAAGGGAAAAAGTCTGCTTTAGGAGGAGGATGGAGTGGATGGGTGGGTCCAGGGGAGATTTTATGCATGGACTTTTCTGGGCTGAAGCCCAGGGTCCTGAAATTAGGGCCTGTGAATGTCAGTAACAGCAATAAAAATAATAATATGTTTAGAGGGGTATAATGTCATTTTTATGTGTACTGATTAATCGGTCATTTTGTTGCCAGTGGCGATATTTATTGACACTGACTGTCCATTTGGTGTTATGATGTCACATAATGAGCTGCTCTGGCATCCTCGAGTGAAAATAATGTATACAACAATGACAGAATCTAGGAGACATGAGAGGTTCAACAAGAGAACAAGAGTAGCTTTAAAATTACGTTAACTGGATTGTTTAAAAATGCTCAAAACAACACAGCAGCAATTCTGTGGAGGTTAATGTTAGTATGATCCAATTAACCAAAAAAATGGCAAGGAACTGTGAAGAAGGCCAAATACTGGCAGTACCAGGGACAGACACTGATTTAGAAACAACTGAATCAAGTGCAGGGCAGCCTGTTGTTTAAGACACTGTAAGCAGAGGAGTGATATATTTTGGTGCAAATATAAACACAGTACACAAACGTTCACATCACTTACTACAAAGGACATTGTGTTTATGATTTCCTCACTTGGGGGTCCAAAGCAGCTTAGCGGCTTACTTTCTCAGTGCCTCAGACTGCCTTCAAAACAATCTCTAATGTTTTTACCAATGCATTTAAATGTTACAGAGAATGGTTAGATCTCTAAAAACTAAATTTACCAATGGCTCTTTGGGATTGAATATGTTTTAAAAACAAAAAACCTGCGGTCTCTAAAATGTGGGCATTTGTCTGGGCAGTAGAAACACACTGAAGCTTTGAAAATCACTGTTCTGTCTTGTGTTTGCAGTTTGCAACATTTTTTTTGCTCAGAATGTGCTTAGGATACCAACTTTCTTATTTGCCTTTATAGTCTGCACTGACATAGTTCTCAAACTGTGCCAAGTTTGCATTCACTTTGACATTAAGCCTAGTTAGATAGTGCCATAAAATGGCCCAGTGTTTTAGTCCTGGAGAAAAACATCTGGAATATAAAAGTCATTTCATGAAGGTACTTACAGTGGCATTCTGTGACTTACTGTGCCTGATGGCATCATTATGAAATTCAAAGTCTATTTGCTTCTCTGGCACAGCTTCATCAGCAGGTGAGGGATATGTGGGCAGAGAATGTATGTATAAGAATGTACTGTAACAAGGAAAATGTATATGTTCTACTATACATAAAGTACTGAGACTGCCAACTGTAATATGACTTTATCAGAATGGCTCTTCCTTTTACTGTTTCACCGTCTTTGCAAATGCATTTGAACTGGTTTTCCAACACTTGTCAGACCTAATTTAAATGATGTGTGCAGAAGAGCAAGCGGGGTGCATTTAAATGCAGGAGATGACAACATGTTCGCCCCCGCATGTATAGACTATGTGACTTCTCTCGCTCACTTTCACACCACAACTCCCCCCTCTTCCTAGTCACACTCATCTCTTCTTCACACTCTCTTTTTTGTTCACTTTTCTTCCCTCTCAGTCTCTGTCTCTCTCCTTCTCTCTCCCTGCTCTATCTTCTCCTCTGGTTGTTACATTAGCATAATGCAGCCTTTGCCTGCCAGTGAAGGGAAGCGTATCCGGCCCACATTTCCGTCAGTCCGTACCGTGCCAGCCGTGGCTGTATATACTGTCGTGGCACACAACAACTCTGACTCTTCACATATGGAGCGGCGTTGACAGGATTATAATTAATGGAAAACAGGGGACTCAGAGCGAACTTGCAACAAGTTAACTTTGTAAAGCTGGATTTGGAAATAAATCCCACACAGTCTCAAAATGTTTGGTTCAAGTGCCCATAACAGTAAATGCCTCATTAGCATCAACTCCAGGAGTGTGTTAGCTAACATGCCCTAATGCTAAGACAGGCAAGGCATAAAAACACTAAACACTGACAGTTTGTCAGCTTGACGTTAGAGAAGTTTATTTCAGTCGAGTGCAGTTCTGAGATACCAAGCATGAAAGATTTCCCATTTCAGCTTTAAATTCTTCAGCACTGAAGAACTTAACACTATACATATTATAGAGCTGGGGGTGGAGAGACACCTGGTAGGATCCCCCATAATGCCAGAGGGGAGAGACTGTTGGCGGGGTCTCCCAGAATGCCCCTCTGGGTGGGCTGTATATAGTTCAGACTTGACAGGGCTTGTGAGTGTGTTAGGTGCGTTCTGCTATTGGTGCTGTTGCCCTCTGTGAATGAATAAAAGAGAGGCTTCCTTGAATGCAGAATAGGCAGTTTTGGTGTCTGCCTACTTCTTCTAATCCAGCTAATCTTACAATATGTTACATTTTGAGGTCTTTATTTAGAAAATACAGGGCAATCTGGCAAGCTCCTTGTTAGCACTTTTTGCATTTTATCTTGAAAACCAGCTCTGGAGTTCCATAAATCTTTTCTTTATTGTTCTTTTTTCTAAAAACACCACTGGCCTTCTATTTTGAAATATCACAGTGGTCTTTGTAATGTGCTCTTATCACCTGGAGCTTATATTTTCATCAGTGTCAGAGACTTTTGTTAAGTTCGTGATAAACAGACAGAACTTTGACTAAAGATAAAAAAAAATCCCCATAAACTCCCATTATTAAAAGAGCAAACAAACAAAAGCATAAATTTGAATAAGTAAAAACTATGAAACTTATCAAAAAGTAAATAGCAGAAATATCATACTTTATGCCACAAATTGTCTTTTGTTATAATTGTTACTGAGAATCTGTCAGCCTAAACATATTTTGGCTTTTAGCATCCTCAAATTAATTTCTTACTCTTACTGTGGAAGGAATCAGATCAGCAGACACCCCCACCTGTTCTGGGAACTGCTCAGAGAGTGGTAGACCATCAGCTCTACTCTCCCCTCCCTGAGGGACTTCATCAAAAGGTCCAGAACTAGAGCTAGGTTATGTTGAATCCTTATCACCCCAGCAACGATGAGGTGGTAAGAATCACTGGAGGTGAAGGAGATGATGGTTGATAAGATTCAGGCCAGCCAGTCAGTTCTCACTTGCAGGCTTTATTATGGAGCTTGACTTCTGCATGCAGATCATACAGAGTAGAACAAAGACCATATCCTAATGCTTCTACTTTTCTTCCTACCTTATGGAACATGTCTCTAAATTACTTGGCCCAATAAATAACATAACAAGTGCTTCACATGTTTCTGTGAGACCAACTTTGTTTTTGTCTTCCCACCATATAAGCTTTGCTACACGTCTGTGTCACACAATGTCATTCTATCTTACAACTGACAGCTAACATTTGGCAAAGACGTTATTCATACAAAAACACCTTCCTAAGGATATACATATAATAATCCCATGTCTAGATTCTCACATGAAGTGAGTGTTTGGCTCTCACTGTCCAACTTCAACTTTCCCCCCGTTATCTTCTCACCTACCTAAAAGCAATATGTGCAATATGTATAAAGGTTATAAAAAAAGGATAATAAAGAAATAAAAGGTAATGTCATTTTCTGCCTGTTTTTCTGGTAGATGCTCTTATTGTGTAGGAGACTTTCTGCTTTTCACTGTCTCATTGTCTGCAGCTTTACTACTGTCAATCAGCAGCTGATTTGGTTCACCTCTACCTCATTACTCAACTTATCTAACCTATATTCAGACCAGTGCTATGTGGTCTGTTCCTGCCACTGGACTGGAAACCTGCCCACCTGCACTCTGTGTTCTTTCTACTAGCTTCTCCTCCTGCAGTTTTGTTGCCAACTAGTCCAAAACTCATGGAGCTCTTCTGCCCTTCCTGTTTATCTGGTCTTCTGGAAACAAAGAACTCCTGGCTGTTAAGTTGGCCCTTGAGGAGTGGCGGCACCTCCTCGAAGGTGCCGACCAACCGTTTTTAGTCTGGACCGATCACAAGAACTTGGCCTACCTCCAGTCCGCCAAAAGACTCAACCCAAGACAAGCGAGGTGGGCCTTGTTCTTTGATCGGTTCAGGTTTACCCTCTCTTATCGGCCAGGGTCCCGTAACCAAAAACCAGATGCCCTCTCCCGACAATACAACCCTCCAGCCATCGCTGATACACCCGACACTATTCTGCCCGCCTCCTGTGTGGTGGCCTCCATTACATGGTAGATCAAAGACACCATACGGGAGGCGCAGCAACAAGAACCCGATCCAGGAAGTGGACCACCAGATAGATTATACACCCCCCAGGCTGCTAGGCCCCAGCCCCTCGACGGGGCCCATGCCTCTCGGCTAGCATGCCATCTGGGGGTACAACGTACCATTTCCCTCCTGAAACGCTACTTCTGGTGGCCCACCCTAGAGAAAGACGCCAGGGAGTATGTAGCTGCCTGTGCTCCCTGTGCGCAAGCCAAACTGCTCCATCAGTCCCCTGCAGGTCTTCTTCGGCCGCTGACTACACCTAGTCGGCCCTGGTCTCATATCGCCCTAGACTTTGTCACCGGCCTTCCTCCCTCCCAGGGCAATACTGTCCA
>NW_018128099.1:213825-214337 GCF_001952655.1 Monopterus albus
ATATGGCGGGCCGATTGCCGCCGTCGGGCCGCTCCCACTCAGGTTGGGCAACTAGTGTGGCTCTCCTCTGCTCACATCCCCATTAAAGGTGCATGCCTCAAACTATCACCTCGGTTCCTGGGGCCCTTCCCCATCCAGGAGATAATACATCCCACTGCAATCAAACTCAAGCTCCCTGATTCCCTCCGTGTTTACCCTATATTCCATGTTTCACAGGTCAAACCAGTCTCCTCCAGCCCCCTCTGTCCGTCACCGGCTCCACCTCCTCCTGCCCTGGAGGTGGACGGTGGCCCTGCATACACCGTCAGGCAGATCCTGGATGTCCGCCCTAGGGGCCGGGGTTTCCAATATTTGGTAGACTGGGAGGGTTATGGTCCGTGGGAGCGGTCCTGGATTCCTTGCTCCTTTATTTTAGATCCTGCCCTTTGAGTCCCTCCCTCCGGTGGCCCCTGCCTCCCTCCCTGGGATGGTGGTTTGGCTGTCTGGGATCCATCCTTGGGGGGGGGGGGGGG
>NW_018128099.1:214475-227758 GCF_001952655.1 Monopterus albus
TATTTTTTTTTTGTTCACGCTTTTCTTCCCAGCCGCTATCGCTCCTTCGGACCACGAACCTTCACTACTCCACATCACTCCACCACGCAGGTCGATGCACAGTCTTCCATTAACTGTTTCTCTGACTTTGTCCCCTCAGCAACCAACCTCCACGACCAGTCCAGGAGTGAATCCTAGCGTCCGCAGCCTGACCTCTTCCTTATCAACCCACCACTAACTGTATGTTTTCCAGGACTGCCGCTCAACACCCGGTTCTGCTCCATATGCCTTCATCTGGTTGTACACATGTTTTCACTGTAAATAAATATAGCACTTCTTGCACCGAAGTCAGCTACCTGGGTCCGTCATTTTTTTACTCGCTCACCTCCCTACCAGAGCGTTTCTAACAACACTGACCATTGGCTGATTTCAGCCATTCACTGGCTGCTGGCCTTGTTTGCACCTATAAGTCTGCCAGTGTTTTCTTTTTGATCCTTGCCTGTTTCGGTACTCTCCTTATTTCTACTGCCCTTTACTGAGTCTGGATGCCTGAGAGTGTATTTCTTTGGATCGTTATGCTAATTGTCTATGGAATGAGGCTCTGATTTTGTTGTTTACTGTTATTTCCCCCTCCTCAGTGGTGTGTGGGGATTTGCATTTTTCTCTGTGTTTTTCTGTTATGAGCTCAGTCTCAGTTTAGTATGCACATGCTTATTTTAGTTGAGGGAATTGTGAGCCATTTCTTCATCTTACCTGTCCACCTGTGTAGAGCTGTCTATGTGAGTCTCCCACTGCTGCCCTTTCTCTCTAGATGGCCACCTGTGAAAGCATACACATTCTCCTACATTCACCTGTAACCCGTCTCCACCCAGGGTCTGCTGGATGGTCTATCGGCACCCTCGTAGCCCACTCCTATACCTACCAGGTTGTCACATGCTGCCAGCTGTCCACCACTGAGATATTCATTTGGCAATAAATGCCTGTGTGGTACTTCAGCCTGTTTGGGTCATGTCAAAGACTGGTACTCTGACAGAAAATCATCTAAAAGAAGAATTCTCAGGTCATCATGATAGAGAACTGTCCTCTGATCTGTTTATTCTAAGCACTGAGCAAATTCAGCATAGTCAGCTTTTAAATTATTTTCACTGCCTTGCATATTTGAACTTATTCATGTAGATAAGCCGTACACTGACAGTGTACATTGTAATACACTGAATAACTACACAGCCCTCCTACACCAGACCAGTATACATATTAGCAATTCAATATTTATAACACTGGTATAAAAACCCATCAGAAAAACATCTGTCTAATAGTTACAGTGCAAAAGTAAGTTGTAGGTTTCTCTGTATGCAACACAGCAGAGAAAATTGCAGCAGCAAACCAGATCAACCAAAGGTGCAGGAAATCAGTTTTCAGTTTGGATGTGAAAATGGCTGGAGCTGGGGCACACTTAGCTCGTCGAAAAGTCGGTTCCATTTGTGTGCAGCATAAAGCAGCTTCATCCTGATTGGTTCTGACCCAACGCTCTAAGAATCTGGGTCCTTCTGGACTTCGTATCCTTCAAGGAGTTCCAAAATGTATTTTGGCTTCATACCACAGTGTGACTTATAAGCATTAAAATCTATTCTGTAGCTAACCGATGACCAGTGTAAAAATTTGACAGGACGAGCATACTTTAACCTAAAACTTAACCTGTTCAGATACACACTGTGGGGCCTTGGCCTTTCTTGTGGGGACCAGCATATTGTCACCACCTCGTAAATCATTAAATTTTAAGGTGATTTGGTTTAAGCTTAGGATGATAGTCTCCAGGAAATGAATGAAAAATCCCTGTGTGTGTGGCAGTACACTTAGAAAAACTCTAACATACTTAAAGGAGCAGAGGGGCTTCCCTGCATTTCTGGGGCAGTTTAATCAATTGAGCATATATTCCAGAGAGAAGGGCTTTTTCTGCCTGGCTAAGGTGAAAATGGCCAGAGAATTAGCATGCTATAAAGTCCTGAGAGGGACCTCAGCCGTGAGATCACTGTGGCTAACGAGATTATTGTGCTTGACTTGAGTAGCAGCTGAGCAGTAATGTTGTTGTGATGTCTTGCATAAAAGGTCTGACCACAGTTTCACACAAGTCAAGGTGACTGCTCCCAGCAAGCTCAAATAGGCTCTTTAAAGGAGCCTGTGTGTGGAACATAGTTATGTTTGGACATAGTGTATGTGAAATGTATGCTAGCGTGGCAGCTTACTTCAGTAAATCATTGTCCTCAATCACTTCAATAAGTGCATTATAAAAAGTCTGACTGAAATCTTTCCTTTTTGCACTGACTAAACATTTATAAGTGATTTTTCTTAAGTTTCTGTGAATTTTCTTTACTTCTGAAATGAAATGCCCCATTAGCAAACATGTCGGTAGTGCAGTCAATGTTATAGAAGCATGGTAGCATGAGACATGTCTTTGTAGTTAGGAAGGACACAATAGCATAAAAGCTATATCAATAGCTGCATTATATAAATAAACTTGAAATGAATTTATTAGATCACTCTGTGCATATGATGTGAATGTCTATGTAAATAGATAAACACCTGTCTGACTGGTGTATGCACATATGGACACAAAATCATGAAACCAAAAATTATAAAATGTCTCTTCTTTGGTTTTGTTTTGCCACAAGAGCACAGACACTAAATTATGAAGAATATGTTAATGGTGTAGCAAAAACAACTTAATTATTAGCCTTTACAGTATATAATTAAAAACACTTTAGCGTATTACAGTACAAGAAACACTAGCTGAGGTGTTTTGATTTGATGATTCTGCTTGGAATACAATTGCACATCTCGATTTTATAACGTGTGTTATCTGCAAAAACTGGTAATGGCAAACATCAGAGCAGGTTTTGACCTCTATATTTTAATGATAGCCTAAGCCACTGCAGGAAAAAAAAAGTCCCTCAGATGAGAAATGTTCATGTGCATTGTGCTTTTTAACATCAGATAAAAGAAAAATCATTTACTTGTGAAACATGTTCTGAGATCACAAGGGCTTGTAATGATTTCAGTTAGGAAAGAAGGACCCAAAAGTAATGCCAAGCTTTTGCCTTACAGGCACGCCAGCTGGGAATCAGTGAGCTTGGCTAATTGAAGTTGGGCTTTGTTCTGCATGATATACACTTAAAAACAAACTTCCTGAGTTGAAAATAGGTAGTGAAATTAACTGGGAGAGTCTGGCCAAACTTGCTTCAGTCAAGTTTGTCAAGCTCTGTTGTTAGCACTGCCCTGAGAAGGCCGAAGGGCAAACATGAGTGTCAGCTCTTAGGGGACTTCATTTAGCTCAACTACAAAGCCAAACAAAAAACAACTGTCATCCATGTGCTTGAAAAAAACATTACCAACACTCTCACAAAAGCAACAGTTCTTGATAATGGCTATGATGATTTAGAAAGACAATATTTGATTCATCTCCAAGACTTGGAAAACATTCCCTGTTTACCGTGTTTAATTCTGCTTCCTTAATAATCCCCAGTCTAGAATCACCAATTAGCCAAGCTTAGTCTGGCGGAGCACTGGGCTTGTGTATACAGTGTGCAGTGCCAGTGACAGAAAAAAGGCAACATGGTATTTACTCTGTCGACAAACCCAGAAGTCTGACTGCCCACAGAACACACAGAGAGCAGGAGGCTTCGTCTGTCTGACAGCTGAGGTCCCAAATCCTCATTCTTTTTTCCTTCCAAAACCTTCCCCAAAACACGTGAATCTACCCTTTGACATGGCAACACAGTGACAGGATATTGTAAAATTTAAATGTGGGAATTTGGGTAAATTATCTACTGTAGTGAGTTAGGAGCTAAAAGTCTGAAGCCCAAAGTGGTTGCAATGGTTGTCACACCCCACAATATGAAAGCTTTGCATAAACATATTTAGAAAGTAGCTGGATTAAAACATGACGCTTGAACTTAGAATTGCCCCCAACAGACAACATGGAATTACCAAGTAAGAAAAGTCTATTACAAACAGGGGTACAATTCTCAAAAGTTTATCAAGAGTGATACATCTTGTAAAAATTATATTTTAACAATCACTCTATTAATGAATAATGTTGAGTGGTGGAAAATAACTAAGCACATTGATGTATCTCCTTTGAATGAACATTCATTACCTTGAACAACAAACTGGTACAACAGCCAAAGATTGATGAACGTGCATTGTGTTCATCATATATAGACGATGAAGGCAGGTAATAAAACTTATGTGAAAGATGCACTGTGCTGGACAACTTTATTTAGCCTTTGACTGCTTTTTTCCTTCATCACTAGATGGCATTTTATGAGAACAGGCGAACTGCTAAGTAACTACATGCTGTACATTGAACAGTACAGTACTTGGAGTTGGGAGGTTAGAGTGGGGGTATGGGGTACAGGGGGGTTGGAAGGGTTAATGGAGAGTGAGGAGTGGGTAAGGTAGGAAGGGCATTGGGGGATGAGGTGAGGGTTTCAAGAGGAGGGATGCTCTGCTACCCTCCTGTTCCTCTTTTTCTTCCCCCTCTTCTTTCTCTTCTCTTTCTCCACATCTCATTCTCTTTGTCCTTTCTTTCCTTTCTCCATCTTTTCTTTTTCTCCCTCCTCCTTTTTTTAATCATGTTTTCCTTTATTTTCTTCTCATTCTGCTTCTCTTGTTCTTCCATGTTTTTGCTCCTTCTGCTTCTTTGATTTGGGGATGAGCCCCTGAAAACAGAGAAATCTTTTACTCCATATCCAAACATGAATTCTCAGTTCATATAAAAGAAGCTATCAGATTCCAACAAGATAAAACAATTAGCTGAGGCGTTGGACCTGAAGCTCTTTGTTCTTGGAGGTGAGAAGGCTGATTTGTTCGTCAGTCTGGTTCACCTCCTTCCTCTACACCTCATCCTTCCTGAGCCATTCCTCACAGAGGAGTTTCCTCTCATTGTGCACCTCCTGCACAGCTCTCTCCTCCACCTTTCCTCTGCAGGTTTTCCTCCAGAGCATCACACCTGGCCTTCCACTGCTCTTTAGGATAATCACCTTTATTTGGCCAAGTATGTTACACACAAGGCATTTGTTTCCAGTACAGAACCGAGGCAGTCATCTGCAGCACCAACTCACACCAATGGCACTAACCATTGGGGGCAAGTCGGGGGGGTTCAGTGTCTTGCCCAAGGACACTTCGACATGTGGACTGCAGGCACCGAGATTTGAACCTCCAACCACCCAGTTGGGAGATGACCACTCTACCCACTGAACCACAGTTAGCTTTCTGAGCCAGCAGGGCCAGGCAGTCCAGATGTAGGTCACTGTAGTGAGGCTGCACTGCAGCTGCTCTGGCCTCTACAGCAACTACAGTACTTTCATTTAAAGCAGGCCACTTTGTGTCACATGTGTAGCTAAATCAGTTACATCTCAAGTCCCGTGGTCAAACACAGGACAGACATTCATACTTATAATTGTTGCCAAATAAGTAAGTAGTCAAACAAAGTATATTGCAAACATACAGACCTGTGTGCCTATTACACCTGTAAGGTTACAGTGGTGCCCCAATTGAGGCAACACTGTAGATATGAAGAGGTGGCCTAATGTGGAAATAGTGCCTCCATTTACTCCTGTTTATTACCTATTTATTGGCAGTTATTTAATAATCTAATTTATGGTATCATAAAATGTTAGTTTATGTTGCATGTGTAAAGAAGTGTGTTAAATTGATCCATTTTATTCATTAATTTTTTTAATTCTCAAGTATTGATATCGGTCTCAGTCCCAGTACTGGCCGAGCTAAAGAATAGGCTATATATTGTACATACGTTGCCTATACATTAGGATAAATGAATGTTTACTGTGATTGAAACAGATATTCATGCTGGTTTCAGTCTCTGCAAGTTGATTTTATTAACAAAAATATAGAAACTGTGTATTGTGGGCACTTTTTTTCTTTAATAGGATAAATCCATAGCTGTAATGATGCTGGAGCGAACCGGAACAATCCATCAACATTTTTTTTCTCCAAGAGAGGAAAAATAATAACTGCACAATCCAGCTGAAATCCATTTAACACTAAAGCCAGTAAAAACAAATGGAATGGTCTAAATTGTGATAATAAACTATAAAAGTATGGTGACTGATTCACAACGTCAACTCATGCACTGAGTAATGTGCAAGGAAATATTCCACCTTAAAAGTGGCCGGTAGCTACCGATAGCCTTGCAGCTGCACAGTGAATATAGCTGTGTTGCTAACATTAGTTAATGAAAATGAAAAAGCTGCAAAACATCCTTTCATCTTTTGGAACAAATAAAAAGTTAAAATGTACATAACAGTATTTAATCAACAGTAATAAAACCCATGGCCACCTTGAGCAAGTGAACAACTTGGCTTCTACCTACCAGTGATAACTGGCACTGATGACAGTGATAACACTGGTTACAGCTAACTAACTTTAATGCATGTAAACTTGCCACCATAGGAAAAGTGTTTACATGGCCCTCAAAATGAGCCACTACTTAACCATGCACATTCACGTGTGTAGGTGTGCTCCGATACATCACTACTGTATGCCTCTGGCTGTGACTTTTTAAAACATTTTATTACAGGACATGGACAGGGACATTGCTCAGGCAGAGGATACCAGGCATCCATATTTAATCACAGAGCCACTGCGCTATGTTTGCTCATCTTTTTGAAGCAGAAGCAATTTGTCATACTTTGCACAAGATAGATTCCAGTCTGAGCTTCAAACAGAGACAATGAGAAGTCTGACCTGGGTCTTTTACTATTTCACAGAACCTTTTTTATGAAGCATTGAGTTCAAAGGTACAATCATTTCAATAAGGGAGGTTTCTCCAATATGTGACAGCACAATCTGTTCCTGAAGATCTTAAAGTCTCTAGAAATCCTGATTCTGACCTCTGTAAACCTTATTCCTGTATTTCTTGAGCTCAATAAGGGAAAAAATAGAACTTGTTACATATTTTAAAGCCCCAACTTACATACTATAGCAGTCCTGTGAGACATCCGTCTTTGTTCATTGCACTGAAAGGGAGTGTAATGGAGCTTGTACAAAAAGGAGTATTTACAGGACAGCTTTGGAAAGAGGCAAGAAACAGCCATTTAAGTGCAAGAAGGAAACGTTAGTCTGTGTGTTCCTTCAAGGCTATGTGAAGGAGCCAAAAAAGAAAATAAGAAAGTTATGCTAAAAATAATACTAACCACAATACTGTAGGTCAAATATTCGCAACAAAGAATCCCCCCCCCAAAAAAACAAATCTGGTGGCTTTAAATCCCTCATGTAACGTTCTCATTACAGTGCTTTTTTTTTTTTTACCCTGGAGATTTATAAGGTGAGGCAGTTGGCCCGTAAGCGACATATACAGTATTTTGATGTTGGTATGGCCCTTGAGCCTCAATGAATGCTCTGCTTGTAAAGATCAGTACTTAAAATATACATAAAACAATCAGTTTGTGTTTTTTTTATGTCTAAGAGCAGGTGTCACAAATATAATTGACCATGGGCCACTTTTTTTCCAGTGGCGCTCACTAGGAGCCACAGTTTCTTGAATGTTTTGTTTCATCAAATCACTGGACATTGTTGCGCAATGAAACTGCTGCCCAGTGATTGTGTTCACATGGCTAAATTTCGCATTGCACTTTAAACCTATAAACCATACTCAGGGCGTAGCTGGAAGAATGTTTTTCAGTCCATTGTTCACTCTGTCCAGCACTTGGACCTAGAGTGGATTGTCTTCACTGGAGCCTATGACTTTTCATTTAGTGTTACCAACAGGTGAACATTTCCACTTGTCCAACATATTAGAAAACATGCTAAACTAATAACAGAAAAAACTACATGTTCATTTCCATCAGATATACTGTATTTAAGATAAATGATAAGAAGGCCAAAGTAGCTCCTAACTGGCTGAGCTAGGAAAACTTCCTAAACAGTGGTGGAAGTACTCAAATTCTTTACTTAAGAAAAAGTAGCAATGCACATGCAGAGGGCCTTTGGTTACCAGTTAATATGCATGTTGGAACATTCAGCTGAAGGCACATCTGACCCAAGGAACTGATGAAAACTGCTTCAAATCTGATAACACGCAGCTGAGCCTGACAGGATAAGACTGAAATATGGAAATATGACCACTATTAAGTGTATAAACTCTGTTGCTCCCTAATATGTTAATAAGTTGTCCTGAGGACAAATCTTTATATTTTTTGCCACACCTAAGAGCGGGAAAATTGCTTCTGCATTTTTATCTGTCCAGTTTTTTTTTCTGTGCGACCTCACAGAACCCGAATCGTGACTATGGACTTTAAATCTTGTTTCATTGTATTTTTCTGCAGAATATAATAACTACAAGAATGAGTCCCTGGTCAGAAGAAGGACCCTATGTCATTTCCTCTCACATCAAACATAATTCAAATCCAATTGAAAGACCACCACCAGTGCTTGAATTAATGGTTTCCCTTTCAGCTTGAAATTAAACCCAGCTCCCTCACACACTTGTCACAGCTGGTGACTGCAAATGGCGTCAGGATTTCACAGCTTAAAAATATTTGAAATTCAGTGCCCACTGTTCATGTGAGGAGACATCAGTGATTCAGCCATAACACTGTCCAGTTCTCTTTTTTACCAAAGGAGGCTGAAGCTAAACTATATAATGCTAGTGGATTTTGAAACACATTTAGTTTTATATTTCTTTTGGTACATTTACTGTACTTAAGCGATGCAATTCCTCACCATTTTTGTGAGGTACATGATTACAGAATGTCTGTGTTTCCTGTTTAGGTTTAGACATTAAAGCTACAATATGTGGTTTTTGGGAATCAAACTAATGGTAGCAGTAGGATCAATCCACTTGACTCTGCCCAGCCCTTCAGATATAGAAAATTTGCTCAATTGTGAATTTGGGGAAAATAGTATATCAAAATTATTACACATACCACTTTTAAATATTTGTCCACTAATAAGGAATACTACAGTCAGACATAATAGCACTTGTGCAAAATTGTCCATGGAGAGGGGGGGTTAACATCTGGCCGGGATCGGATAAGGTTAAGTTAGGGGAAGTCTTCAACTCTCCCTGTAATCGTCCGTTGACTATACGGTTTGGGATGGAGAGTCAAAGTTGAGTGCACGGGCCGACACTTGTCACTCTGGCTCATGTAGCGGTGTGCTGCCCTGAGTCGTGTTTTACTGTTCGGTGTGGTTTTATATACATGTTGTGGGTTGCGATTGCTTTGTTCAGCTTTTGGGTGCTGGGTTAGCTAGTGTTTCCATTTTGGGGGGGGGGTTGTAATTATGGGATCTGGGTCTTTGATTAGGGTTTGACCTTGTTAGGTTTGGATTGGTCAAAATTTGAGTCAGGTGGCCAGGGGTTCTGGTTTAGACATTGAGTCCCGAGCAGTTAAGGTTAGGGTCAAGGCATCCCGGATGGGCCAGAGATGTGGAACGGTTAGGATCAGGGTCGGGGTATGGGTTGGGTTTAAGAGGGGTTGGGGCATGAGGGTTAAGATTAGGCATTGAGTGTTAGATGGTTAAGTTTAGGGCCAGGGTAATGCGAATGCATGGTTTGAGGTTATGTTTAGGGCCAGAAATGTGGAATGGTTAGGGTCAGTGTAGGGATGTGAATTGGGTTTAAGCAGGGTTGTGGTGTGAGGGTTAAGATTAGGCATTGCGTCTTTGATGGTTAAGTTTAGGGCCCGGGTAACGTGAATGCATGATTTGAGGTTATGTTTAGGGCCAGGGATGTGGACCAGTTAGGGTCAGGGTAGGGATATGGGTTGGGTTTAAGAGGAGTTGTGGT
This sequence comes from Monopterus albus, assembly GCF_001952655.1. Lineage (NCBI taxonomy): Eukaryota > Metazoa > Chordata > Actinopteri > Synbranchiformes > Synbranchidae > Monopterus > Monopterus albus. The sequence goes on from NW_018128099.1 coordinate 224,263, forward strand.
ATGAGGGTTAAGATTAGGCATAAAGTGTTAGATGGTTAAGTTTAGGGCCAGGGTACTGTAGATGCGTGATTTGAGGTTATGTTTAGGGCCAGAGATGTGGAATGGTTAGGTTCAGGATAGGGATATGGGTTGGGTTTAAGGGGGGGTTGTGGTATGAGGGTTAAGATTGGGCATTAATTCCACTATGTTTAAGTTTAAAGCCCGGGTGGTGACAATGGGTGGTTTAAGGCAGGGGGTTACTTTTTTGTTGGGTTTTCCCGCACCTAAGTTGGTTTAATAACAGGTATCAGGTCTATTTTAGATGACCTATTTTGCCTACCGGGTTTTAACACTCTCTAGTAGGTAATTTGTAGTACTCTGTCTAATGGGCGTTAACGCTCCTTTAGTGCTGATTATCTAACAGGTATTAGGTCTATTTTAGATGAGCTATTTTGCCTACTGGGTTTTAACACTCTCTAGTAGGTATTTTGAAGGACTCTGTCTAATGGGCTTTAATGCTCCTTTAGTACTGAGTGGGTAATAAGTATTAGGTCTATTTTAGATGACCTATTTTGCCTATGGGGTTTTAAGACTCTCTAGTAGGTATTTTGAAGAACTCTGTGTAATGGGCTTTAACGCTCCTTTAGTACTGAGTGGATAATAAGTATAAGGTCTCTTTTAGATGACCTATTTTGCCCACTGGGTTTTAACACGCTCTAGTAGGTAATTTGTAATACTCTGTCTGATGGGCTTTACTGTTCCTTTAGTACTGAGTATCTAACAGGTATTAGGTCTATTTTAGATGAGCTATTTTGCCTACCGGGTTTTAACACTCTCTAGTAGGTATTTTGAAGAACTCTGTCTAATGGGCTTTAATGCTCCTTTAGTACTGAGTATAGGTATTAGGTTTATTTTAGATTGCCTATTTTGCGTACCGGGTTTTAACACTCTCTAGTAGGTATTTTGAAGAACTCTGTCTAATGGGCTTTATCGCTCCTTTAGTACTGAGTATAGGTATTAGGCTTATTTTAGATTGCCTCTTTTGCCTACCGGGTTTTAACACTCTCTAGTCGGTAGGGGAGGAGTTTCAAGATGGCGCTGTTGTGTTGGGCCTGCCGCTGGCTTCTCCCGTGTGCGCTGTGGTTCCTGTGTGCACTGTGTTTCTGCATGTTTGAAGCTACTACTGTTATTCCCACTCTGATATATGACCGCCATACGCTCCTGGAAATACGCTATTCTATGTCTGATCCCCTGAGCGGACATCGTTACCATCAAACCAACTCGTTTCCACCACCACCGCCCTCGATCCCCCCGTTTCTTCGGCGCTCGGATGGCTGCCCGCCCTGAGCATTCCGCCAGCGACGTCGCGGAAGGAGGTCTGGAACCCATTGTAGGCTGAAGTCTGTGTTTTCATCATCCTTGGCAACTGGGAGATTGAGAGAACGGGGCTGCCACTCCTCCAGTGGGACCATGGTGGAATGCTACCGCTTCCTTAAACCCATTGGCCTGGGCTCAGATCCGCCCTCCCCGCACTTCCGACTGATGAGATGCTCTGAACGACGGCACTCTCTGGTCAATCTTCGCCCTTTGAAGCGTTCCGACTCAGCACAGGACAAGCTAAGTCTGCTTCGTTTTGCTCTTTTTAATGTCAGGTCCCTCACCAATAAGACATTTATTCTTAATGATTTTATTACTACCCATGACCTGGATGCATTTTAAATGACTGAAATCTGGCTGAAGTATGGAGATAATTCTATTTTCTCGGAATTGCTGCCTCCGGGCTATTTATTTCTCAATACCCCTCGCCTTACTGGGAGAGGGGGCGGCGTAGCGTCAGTATTCAAGCAGACTCTTAAATCCCACCTTCTCCAGGAAAAAACCTATCCCAGTTTTGAGTTCCAAGCCTTTACTCTTTTCCAGCAGTCACCCATTTTATGTGTAGTCATATACCGCCCTCTTCGATCAAAGGATTTTATTACTGACTTTGGGGACTTTTTTAGCAACATTTGTCCGACAGTTTGACTATTTTTTGATCTGTGGCGACTTTAACATTCACGTGGACAACCCCTCAGATCAGTTAGCTAAGGATTTTAATGATCTCTTGGAGTCTTTTGATTTCATTCAAGCTGTCTGCTCCCCCACCCATCAGCAGGGGGGTACGCTGGACTTGGTTATTTTTTGAGGTCTGGCTGTCTCCATTAGCGATGTGGCTAATTTAGCCATCTCCGATCATTGGGTTATTCGCTTTGAACTTCAGGGACCCAAGTCCGCCCCCACCCGGATGACCCTTGGTCATACTCAGAGGATTATTACCTCTTCTACATCGGCAGACTTTGCTGCTGTTTTCTTGGGAGCAGACCTACATTCCACTGAAACCACAGCATTCCTCGATACCTCCAGTGACTTTCCTCTCTGCGTTTGATGCCACCTGTGTCCAGATTATGGATTCTGTTGCTCCGCTGAGGAGGAAAAGAACTAGGAACCTCTCTGATCCTTGGCTGAATGACGTCACGCGGGTCTATCGGAGACGGTAGAACAGCCGCAGCTGAAACAAGGAGGCCCAGAACTTCAAGGCAACGCAGCGCAGCGGCAGCTGAATCAGACAGCGCCCCCTCAAGGCGACCCTAAGCAACCAGATCAGAAACTTGTGATTCAAGCGGGCCCTGAAGAATCAGCGGCGTTGCAACCTGAGGAACAACGCTCAAGCAGGGCTTTGGTCCGATCAGCTCATGCAAAACACAGGTGTTCTTCCTCTTCTGATTCTGATTTATTGCATTTTAGTGAAAAAGTTTGGGCCATCAGAGTGACTCCTTTACATCTTCCACCTTATGCCCCAGCTGTGTCCTACCCCGGTGATACCTTTACCTTGTTTGCTCAGGTGTCCCTCTCAGAACTTAAAAAATGTGTGCTTCAGCTCAAACTTGCTGCTTCTCTGCTTGATCCCCTACCAGGGAAGATTTTTAAAGAGGTTATTGATTTTATTGGCCCTGGGCTGGTCAACTTTGTTAACTCCTGCTTGAGTTCTGGTTTGGTTCCTCCACCCCTTAAGCATGCGGTTGTTAGACCATTGCTTAAAAAGCCCAACCTTGACACTACGGCATTAGGAAATTTTCGGCCAATATCCCTATTGCCTTTCCTTGCTAAAGTTATGGAGAAGTTGGTGCTTACTCAGTTGCAAACTCACTTAAAATCTTTCGACTTGGGTGACAAATTTCAATCTGGGTTCAGGGCTCGACACAGCATGGAGTCTGCTTTACTCAAGGTACATAATGATGTTGCATTAGCCTTGGATGCTGGACGCCAAGTTATTTTAGCTTTGCTGGACTTAACTGCGGCATTTGACACAGTGGACCACTCCATTTTACTTTTAAAACTCCAGCACCTTTTCGGCCTGGGAGGGGAGGTGCTAAGGTGGTTTGAGTCCTATCTTACCGATAGAACCTATTCGGTTATGATTGGTGACCATTCTTCCGGCGCAGCTTCCCTGACTTCAGGTGTCCCGCAAGGCTCCATTCTG
>NW_018128099.1:228535-230971 GCF_001952655.1 Monopterus albus
TTAAGTCAGCGTTAAAAACGCATCTTTTCAAACAAGCTTTTAATGTTTAGCATGTTCACTGATTTTCGTCACCTTTAATAATTTATTTCTTAACTAGTTTTAATATATTAGTGTGTATCAGTTTGGCTTCTGTCTGTTTATGACTAAGTATTAGGTCATTTTAGATGACCTATTTTGCCTACAGGGTTTTAACACGCTCTAGTAGGTATTTTGAAGAACTCTGTGTAATGGGCTTTAACGCTCCTTTAGTACTGAGTGGTTAAAAGGTATTAGGTCTCTTTTAGATGACCTATTTAGCCTACATCTGGGCGGGTTAGGATAAGGTTAAGTTAGGTTAAGTGTTAGGGTTGGGGTTAGGTGTTAGGCAAGTAGTGGTTATGGTTAAGGTTAGTTTAAGTCTACAGGAAAGAAATGTAAGTCAATGTAAAGTCCCCACAAGGAATGAAATCACAGTGTGTGTGTGTGTGTGTGTGCGTGTGTTTGTGTGCACACTCAGATCCAGGCAGGTACACCTGTGTATTTGTTGTCCTGGTAACATTATGAGGAATTTCTGTTTCTGTTTGCCTTTTTGCAAAGTTCCATCTCAAGCTTTCTGTCTCTTCCCACATCCAGCTCAATCAGCTGACTGAGGGTAGTCATTCTTGCTGTTAAACTAGTCATATTCTGCCTCAGTCTCTGCATAAGTGATCCTGCATGATGGAACCTGTTCAGACAAGTCACTTTTCCTTTTGGGACAACTAAAAGCTGAGGCAATGCTCCAGCTCCTGGCTTCCCTGTCTCTGAGCTCTGCTACCTGGCAAAACAGATAACCTCTGCTCTCCACATTTCCCAGTCAAATATGTGTTTAACAGGTCTGTTCTGGACACTGAAACACTGGTAATGCTCATTGTAGGTTTCAAAGCTGTTGCCTACACTACTTATGCAAATGTAGTTCACACTGCTTCTCATTGCCCCACTGTGCTGTTTCAGTGTCCAGGTTCTCTTGCCTCACTTGCATTAATTTTTGATCTATCTGCGCCTCACTCTCACATCATTTCAACCACTAATATTCTGGTATTACTAGTATCATGCCCATATCACATCATTATGCCACTGTCAACAGAGCTGTCAAGCTAATAAAACTAGCAAGGCAGGGCACTTGTCTAAGAGAGCCCATACCAATGCCTTTAAAATCATCTCAGTCCATCCCTCACTCTCACTGGAATTCCAAATACTACTGTTCAGTGTGTCTGACTTGTCTTAGTCCATGCATATTCAGTTTAGTTTCCAAGCACTTTACTCAATTCTGCTCCTAATCTTCTCCATCCTCTGTACAGTTTTCTCCTGATAGATTCTCTGCATGAAAACTAAGGTTCATCTCTGTCCAAATGGACCGATAGGGGAAAAAATGATGCAGATATGCACCTAGAGTTTCCAGGTATCACACCTGGCTCCATGAAAGTTTCCCCCCAGTCGGAAAATAGCAGCAAACTGACAAAATAATTATCATTTGCTTCTGCTAATAATATCACAAAGCAACAGTTCTTTGCCACTCATGCCATTTCCCAGGAACATCCTTCATTTACAATCTTTTGGTCATGGTGTTCTCTCTTAAGATATATAGAAACTCTCCTCACAAATCAGAAATCTCTGATGCCATAATGTCGTGCTAAGTCCATATAAGTGGTGGTGTTAGTCCTGGTCAGTGGTCATTCAGTCCCATAACTGTTACCTTGATTTATGACAAAAATCACACTTACTTCATGATCATGTTTTTTTTGTGTGTGTTTGTTCTCTGTTACTAACTTTTGTATTATGTATTATAAAATCTCATTAGGGTCAGCATAACCTTCCTCAGACTGTTCAACCCTGAAGACTGTAGTGACTCAGTGCCTGAACATAGGCCTATTGTAAACTGTAGCTTTATGATTGCCTAGACAGGTAGCACCTCGACTATATATAAAAAGGTTTCTTAAACACATTAAAGTATGTGCAGGAACCAGTGACAAGGAAATGGTTGTTGTGGGAGTAGAGTAGCAGAGGGAAAGGAAGGATCATTACTTGTGGCTGAGCCTCACACCATGCAGCATAATTAAATCCAGTATCACACTTGAGCTGAACAATACTGTTTCCTGCATTTATAAAATGAACAGTTGAGCTACTAAATAGTGCTTTTCTTCTCTTAGTTCTTGGATGTGTCAGCAGTTGTCCTCCAGTCACCAGTGCCAACCAGTGATGTCGCCAACTTTTTACATGCAGGTAGAAAATATAGAAGATCTAGCCTTGTGTAATAGAGTCCTGTCTATAGAATGGGATACACTGACCAGTGTTTATCATGTTGTTCTAAACAAAACATGAACTCAAACTGTAATTAGCACACCTGCTGTTAACTTAGAATCACAAACATCCATTCATTTTCTACCGCTTAGTCCCTGAACGGGGTCACGGGGGGGGGGG
>NW_018128099.1:230982-284891 GCF_001952655.1 Monopterus albus
GAGCCAATCCCAGCCAACAATCGGGCAAAGGCGGGGTACACCCTGGACAGGTCGCCAATCCATCACAGGGCTAACACATAGACGAACAACCAGACACACACATGCTCCTCTCACTGAGGGCAATTTAGAGACACCAATCAACCTAAGCTGCATGTCTTTGGACTGTGGGAGGAAGCCAGAGTACCCGGAGAGAACCCACACAAGCACAGGGAGAACATGCAAACTCCACACAGAAAGGTCCCAGGTGGGGCCCGAACCCAGAACTTTCGTGCTGTGAGGCAACGCCGCTAACCACTGTGCCACCGTGCTGCCTAGAATCACAAACAAATCCATGTAAAACGGCAAACGCCAAATTTCATCTTTCAATGAAATAGCTGCTCTTTAGTCTTGAATTTTACTGGAACCTTGGTCAGCCTCATTTAGCATCTGACTGTGCCCCTCCAAAAGATGTTTACATTTATAGTTATCCCCCATCTGAATTCCTGCCATAGCAGTGCTACTTGGAAGTACGCCCTACGTTGCCATGGCAATGCAGCTTCTGGTGAACTGAGCTCGTGAAGGGTATATACATGTGTGTGTGTGTGTGTTTGTGCAGTTGTGCCAAACCAAAAGCAACCAAAGCATGATTACTGAAATGACTGAAGAGATAATCTGTAATACTGTATGCTGCCAGTTTTTGCATATGTTCCTGGCATCCTGTGTTTTTCACATTATAGACAGTTATTTGTGGTTATTTTGCAGGTGACTCATGTTGGTAGATTAACGGGGACCCTGAAATTTCTCAATGACTTACAACAGCAGGTAGGGTGCATCAGTCTGTCAGCATTAAAGCCTCTCGAGCTGGTAAGTGTTGATAAGATGCATGTTAGAATTAATGAAATGGAGAGTGGGAACCTTTGGGCCAAAGTTGTAGTCAGGAGATTTTGTATTAGTTCTGGGCCTAACTCTGTACTTGATTTTACATACTTCGGTTGAACTTCTCAAACATCACAGAACCATTGTTAATGGCTTAATTTATTAATTGTTCTACAGTGAATCTAATAAAATATGATTTATAAAAATCTCTACCTATCTTTGCCTGTTTGAAATACGATTCTACCAAATTTTAGGTTGGCATTTAAAAGCACTGAGGCTTTTGTGCCTGTATTGTGAACCTGTGGGCCTCTAGAAACACCTTCTCCTTCCTTATGTGTTCTTAAGGCTGACAACATCTCAAATGAATAACAGCTGCCATGCTAATATCAGTGCCACGCATTATAGATTAGCTTTTGTCTGACCTTCCATCAGGCTGCGGTGGTTAATCAGATGCTGAGAATATTTATATAAATTCTATTCTTTCCTCTCTTATTCTGCATCGCTGAATGAGAACACCTTAGAATACATATGGCATGAGCACAAGCATGACACTTTTACCGGTGCCACTTTTTTTTTCCCCGGCGCATAAGCGATCTATGACTCCTTAGTATATAACAGCACATGCAAGTTCACTGTTTAGTGCCAAAAAATGAGCCACCAAACCTCAGTAAATATGCCCCTTTTGAGTGCCATCTATTTTTGCTTTGTTGCATCTCCAGTACCTAACTGGAGTTTGTCTGATCATTGGTGACAAAGAACAGTGTTACTCATAGCAACATGATTTTATATTATGTGGAGACAAACTGAGAAAACCAGTTGAAGGTGCTGATGTGTTTTGTCAGTAGACCATTAATTCAGTTAAGAAATCATTAAACTCGCATGAAAGGAATGTGGCAAGACCAACAAAATTAATAAAACAGTGACTCACAGACTAATATCTTTCCAGAGGTGGATCCCACCAAGTTCCAGCTTTATTGTGCCATGATATAAAATACAAATGAAGCCAACAGATGGTAAATAATAAAGGTTTTGCTTTAGTTTTCACAGCTACAGACAGAACGCATCATCCTCAGAGGATTTAAAACAAACTTAAACATATTTAAATTGATTTTTTAACTTCACTTAAAGTGACTGTTCAAAACATTTGTAAAAAGAGGTATATGACTTTAATTTAAAAAAGTAATAATGTGCAACATCATCTGGCACACACAAAGCAATGCATTTTCTGTCTCTAATTTTGTTGGAACAAAAAAAGAGGTGAGCAATCAGTATGAGCTGTGATAAACACCATGGGTACAGAAGTGAACACGGGTAGAGATGAGAGGCAAAGACATTGTATGGGCTGAAAGGTCTTCTAAATAAATCGGATATATGGCTCATCTTTTGATTAATAGAACCTTGTTCGGTCTTAGTGATTGAATGGATGAATAACTCAATAAAGGACTAGACCATGATAAATCTCAAAGTATTTTGCCTCACCAGAAGAATCTATGCGTTATGTGTCTTGCTGGAGTTCATTGCTTACAAAAGCGAAACTCTTAATGTGAAAAATTCATTTTTTTTTGCATCTAAATATAGATGTGTGTTCGCCCTGAGCCTGTTTTACTTTACTAAACAAAAACAATCTAACAAACAATGCAGCCATTGCTGCAAGGAGAAAAGAAAGTAGCCTCCACATGAAGGCAGGATTCAGAGGGAGAGGATGAGACGTTTTTCATATATATAGCCTAAAGGTAATACATTCAGTTGGAAAAACAGTTGAAAGAAGAATTAGCACTGCAGTATCTTGCTGTACACGCAGATACAAGTCATGTTTAGAAGCGAGCAGCGGATTCAGCAATCCCTCCTGCTGAGGCTCTAATAGGCAGGATGCTGAGGAGACTGGCAGCATCCAGTGCTTCCCAATCTGACCGATCGCAGGCCGTCTGAGAATCTCATAAGTGGCTGGCAGCTATTCAGATAAATGCCTGTGACTTGGCAGTCCACGATTTCATCATGCTGATCTGATGGAGAGACAGAGAGTTTGGAGACAGAGGCACACAGTCAAAGACAGAAGAAGCTTGGGGTTTTAATAGTAGTCAGTCTGAGTTCACAAGGAAGTTTAGTTCTAACTGAAACTCAATAAAGACGCTAATGATCTTGAAGTATTTCCAGCCCACAGAAGCACATATACTGTAGCGTCTATATATGGTTTATATCTGAACTTAGTTATTAAATAATGAAATATAGTGTACTTGTTGCTTTAGGCACTCAAGATTTATGGCTGGATGCTATGATAAACATACTGTGATGCAGCTCAGGAAGATTAAAAAAATTCAACAGGACATTGTCTGATGATGCAGCAAAATGTCAGCTGTAACAATAACAAGTGGAATCCAGCTGCAAAGACTAAACCCAAACATCAAGTGTCTAGGTATCATTATGTCTTGTTGATAAAATTATGATGTAAAACATAATATTGTAAAATCATGCCATATTGTTAAATAACACCAAGTTTAATGACATTTAGTATGCCAGGATACTGTTTGTGGAGGGGTGAAGTGAGCACATGGAGGTTTAGGGGTACAAAAGGCAGGCGGGTCACCACTTCAATATGAAATTATTTTAAAAAGGCAAACCTGAACATTTTGTTTTTCATGTTGAAATAACTTTTAAGTGCAAAGGAAGTTTCACTTTCCCCCTTTTATTTAACAAAATGCTGTTCTGTTGAGACATACAGTATATGCATTTGTTTTACATAACTGCTGAATAAACACTGTTAAAAGTTAACCATGATGACTGAGTACGTGTCGGAAGTCATCTTAATATGCATCACAAAAGCTTCATAATTATAATATCTAACTGTGGTGCTTAACACCTGGAGTATGAAAGTGGCGGCGGCGTAGACACATAATGAAGATACAAGATTAAAATGCTATAAATCACAAATTACAGCAAGTAAAAATAAACTAGACCCAGTAAGGAGGCAATAAAATACAGATTATAAAGAGAAGGCCATTTTTTCTTGCATCTTCTTTCTCCCCTATATTTGTTTGTTACCATTTTTTCTCATTACACTTAGCAGTTACCATTTATATGGCTGTACAGAGTATTTAGGACCATATGGGTACAGATTACATTCCCCAAAGGGTGGGGGTGGGGGACTGGAGGATAACAATGTGCTTCCCTAGAAATTACTCTTTCAATGGATTGGATGGGGTTGGAATATAGCTGAAATAATTAGTATTTTCTTACAAGTCAATCAGAAAATTATAAAGTGTCATTGTTACCTCCCATGGTAAGCTGTTGTAACACTTGGCTGAGTAGAGCTCCTGCCTGAAAATGCTGTGTGGGTGAGCATGTGTGTGTTCAGGCCTGCAGAAAGGTACAGTCATTTGAGTTTAATGGTGCAAACGTGTGCAGTTCTCCAATTTCTCTGCTAAACTGAGTGAGGCATTGACTTCTTTTCTATGTGCACTTTCTGACAGACACTGCCAGGGCCCACTGGGCTCTTTTACAGTGCTGACTGCTGACGGGAGCATGGTGGAAATGAAACAAAAAGTTTCCCTCTAGCTTCCCATGTGATTTCTATTCTGCCTATACCTTGCCAGGGAGCAAGGTGCAACCCTATCTTACATGCTCCTTGTCACTGACTGATCTCAGAGATGGATTGAATAGTGCACCACACTAAAGGCGGCGTATAGGATAAAGAGGCTTTCTCTGCACACAGGGCACTTCCAAACATCAGGCTCTGTTCACATTTCAGGACCAGTGATGTTGGTCTTACAAAAGCCACAGAAGACACAGAACAGTTTGAATGGCTTTAGCTGACAGAAGCACACACTCTCTACAAAATCACACAAAAAAACACAATTTCTGTACATTGAGATTTGCCTCATTACTCTACAATTTTACATCTACACTATTACAAACCGAAATGTCAGAATCATTAACAGATTTGATTATGAGGCTCCTTGTGTCACGTGTAATCTGGGGTTTACCGAAACATAATTTGGTTCAGTGAAGTTTTGTCTTTTTCTGTTTTTCTAGGATTATTTCCTCTGAGTTGATTAAATGTTTGTTGAGATCTCATAGCAGCAGCATCCATATGAATGTCTCTAATGCAATAGACACTTTGTGCATTTATGCAGGTGTCCCAACAGCAGTATCTTCATTAATTATTTATAAGTATTGATTATACTCCACAGGGAAACAGAATTGTTTATGATCTAATGGAAAATTATACTCTATACTTTTTGGTGCTTAAGACAGACCTTCTCTAAGTGCAGTAGGCCCCAAGGCCTCCTCTAGCACAGCAGGAGTTTTGCTAGGCCTGGATCTGAAGCCCCTTTGTTGTGTAGTCTAGTTGCCCTTGTCTAGGTTCTGTAGGTCTTGAGGCTGTATCTGCTACAGCCAGCGGCCTTACCTGCCAGAGACAAAGCCCCCTCAGTCAGAAAGCTTTGCAGAAAGACTGGATATCAATCAGCTCTTCTTCCGAGTATGAAGATTCAGAGTGATGCAGGTCCTTTGGGCAGTCAATGAATGTCCATCTGACTGGCAAAACAAAAGGTTTACATACTCTTACACAAGCAACGACCTCCATTAGGGAATGGAACTGTATGTTTATGAACATATATTTTATAAGTACTCTATTTCTATGTTTTATTTTCCTAATGCACATTCTTTTTTTCTTGTTTACACATTGTTTTTCTGTCCTTGAGCTGATGTTTTTAATTGTCACTATGATAACACTAACTCTTATCAAGATTCCTCCTCTCCCAGCATCTGCCTGTTTGACCTCCTGTGGACTTTCCCTCAGTTCTTCCATCTTCCTACTTTAGCATTGCACACATTAAGTAAGAGAGTAATCACAAATTACAGTGGCTTTAAGTCAGCTTGCTAACACATCGTTTTCCATAACACAGTCACTTATGATTATTTAAACAACATAATCATTTAAATATTATGACTTTTCACTTTAGTGGGGCTTTTCTCTGGCCTCTTCCTTTTTGAACGCTTAATAGGCCTATGTATTTATCATCAACATTCATTTTTCATGTCTTGTTGATATGATGTGCAACTCTACTGAAAGTCCCTGAAGCCAGTAAGAAGGGTGATAAATAACACTATGTAGATCATCTTGCCCAGACTGCTGTTTAATCTTATTAATGAATTAATATTGAAATAAATACTGCAAATGCGGACAAGCTATGACCACACGAAAGCTTTTACTTGTCCATTTTATTGCATAAAATTGCTTGATAGCTCAAGCAGTGCTGTTTAACACTCCGCCTTGAAGACTGGGAAACAGAACTCTGGCCTTTGATAGAGTGAGAAAATGACACATTCACTAGCAGTTTAATTTGGATGCACACTACAGAATGCAGTTTCCAAATGGCCATCTTGTGGCAGGAAAACAACAAATAGGTTCATTATGCCTTCGCAATTTTCCAGTTGTTTACCCCCTTACCCCCACTGGCGTCCTTAAAATGGAACGTTGCCTGCAGACGACTTTTCCGTTGTCTTGAAAATATAGCATTTACTTTAAGTTTATTTTTAATCTAATATCCAAGCAATGCTGGCAGTGATGTGGATTGCTGAGCAGGGAGGCATGGGTGAGAACATTTCAAAAATTTACTCATATACTTTAGATGTCTAGGAAAACCAGTCAGCCTATAAGTGAAAGGTATAAGAGGACAGGATTTCTCTGATGGACAGGGTGGCTAAATGAAATCTCAGTCCCCTGAATAGGGGAAAATATAGAGGGCTCAGCTAACTGACAGACAGCTCAGGAGTGTGCAACCCAAAATGCATTACAGAGCCATCAGAGTGAGTGATACAAAACCCCCAACCCCCTCTTATGACTAGCAACCCCTTGTTCTCCCTCATGAAATGACAACCACAGAATATCAAACATCAATTAAAGAGGAGACAGGCACGGCTGGAGGAGTGGCATCTAATTCTCATCAATGTGACAGGTAGAGGGGGAAACAGCAGAGTGGAGGGTCACTTTGAGAGGGTTATCTGGCCGTTCTGTGGAGATATTAAAAGGGAAAGGCCATGCACAGGTGCTAATAGAAGCCATATTAGAGTGGCTGGGACTAAATCAGAAGTGAAAAGTGTACCAAATCTGGTTGCAGAAATAGGTGCACAGGAGTGTGTGTTTGCATGTAGCTGTCATCTTAGTTAACTCTCTGAAAGGCAGTTACATTTTCAGAGTGAGTGTGTTATGGCTGGGCCTCACTTCTTCGGAGGAGGTGCAGGAGTTGGGTTTAGTTACAGTGTGGATAAGGTCAAAGGAACATCTGGGGAATCAAATTTATGCCATCAAATTCAGTCAGATTATAAACCTGAAATCAATTTCATCTTTGTGAAAGTTGCAAATTGCAATAGTTTCCTCAAAACTTCCTTCCAGCAGCTCCAAAGGTGTTTCAATATTTACTGTACATCTTGTCTCCAGTTGGTCACCAGTACTAATCTAATCAGTACTAATGTGTGCAAAGTTCTGAAACATCCACATCTCAGATCAGCCTGAGAATAAAAAGTGCTTAGTTCAAACAAAAACAGACATATTCTGTCCAGGGCTCATGAACTGAAATATGGATGATGACACACTGCAGAATAGTTGTAGAGCTGTTTGTGGTTAATCATTGATGTGATTAGCTACTCAGCCTAAGGTCTATAGCTCATCTTGTTAAAATTAGAACATAATAGAATGTGAATGTGGATGCACACCAAAGCAATTTCCTCTTCCATTGAGAACTGTGAAACTAGCACGAATCATTAGTGTGTTGAAATCTTTGTGGTATGAAGCCAAAGACCAGTGCAGAGGTTTCAGTTCATATATAGACCAGAGGCTGAACTAAAACTATAGGTTACAAGCTACATGTATTGAACACTTTCAGTTAAGTATGAAAAAAGGTGGATGCAATTTAACCTCTGCAATAACAGAAAAGACCAAAATGTATCAGCTTTTAAAGAAAAAAAATACTCAAAAAACATCATCCTCAAGTAATAATATTATACTTGACACTTGTTTCATACACTTTTGTTCTTTGTGCTAAAGCTGAGGGGAATTCAAGGAGAAAGACACACTAACACATTGCTTTGGGTCCTTTCACTGGATTTGTTGACAGTGAGTTGATATCCTGCTTTTGGATTTAAAAAAAAAATTCCATCTGATTCAGTGAGATGATGTCTGGCTGAACATCAACAATTAAAAAAAAAAAAGCTAGAATCTGAGCCTTGACTGATTTTCTGTCCCTTTTAACTGTTTAAAGACAAGATGCCATTTGTGTCACTTATTAATCATCACACCCAGGTAACAGTTGGAAAAGCAAACAAAAAAGCCACTCAGTACATCATTAGTGCATCAGATTCATCAGGAAGTGTCACATGTGAGGTAAAAAACAAGAATTGGGGCACTTAAAGCAGGAGCGCTGCTACACTGAGAGTGATTGAGTTGTGACTCTCCAGGCAGGAGTTATTGCCTCTGGAGACTAATTTATGGAATTTTGTTAAATTATCCTCACTGCCACTCTGCTGTGTGATTTAAACAGATAGAGTGCTTACATAACTGAAGGACAAAGATAGAAAAAGCACTCCACTTTAGGCCAGTAATTAACACTAAGATGACCATGTTTATTTCCAGTTCTACAGGGAGGGTTTCTAAAAGTACATTTGCTGAGAATATGTTGCTTTTTCAGTTTTATGGTTATTGTTGGCACTTCTGACATACACAAAGATATTTAGACATCCTTTATACGTATATACCTGCAAACATGCTTACCCCATACTTCTGCTCAATTTTCATTCCCTTTAACTATGTCATGCTTGTCAGAAATGCTTCTAGTAGCCATATGAGTGGAGACACTGCCACTATGGCTGGAAGGGTTTGCCAGGGGCTGGAGGGACAATTACATAAATCAGGTAAACATTCGAGTCAAGAGAAAAAATGATATTTTCATAACAGAATCTGCACACACTGTGCAATGTTTGTAACCATCCAAAACACCATAAGACAAATAACTTATACGCTTAAAAGGTTTAGTTATAATAAAAGCAGTTAGCAACAGCAACCTGCTGGTGGCTTTAATGAGACAGGGAGAACAATAACTAATTTCACTGTATCTAATTTCCACTGCCATTATCACTGGGACAGACCTTGTTTTGCCAGAAGCTATTTCCACCGAGTGTGTATACTGATACACAGTAGATAAAGGTGGCGGCAGGATAGGATGGGGACAGCTACAGGATAAGGCCGGTGATTTCCTATGTTTTTGTTATCTGCAATGCCTTTTGTGTACTCACCATAATGTCTGTGAATCCAGACCCAAGTCTAGCTCATTGCTCTCTGCCATCATTCTACAGAAACTGTTAAAAACACCAGAGGTGTGACATGTTGCTTTCTCACACAAAAAATGTAAGGACTGTCTTTTTTCAAATAAGAGCGAAAAGCCAGAAGTGAGATTTGCCCTCACAGTGATGCTGAAGAAGATGGAGCTGAGCTCCGGTAGGGGGCCATTTGGATGTCAGAAGGCTAATACACTGTCTAATTGTATTTTCTAGGAAACAGGGTTGGCAGTTTTGGATGGGCATTAAGCTGGTGTTAAGGGTTAACCACCTTCATGACTTTATTTTGTGCAGTACTATAGTGGCCAAAGATTCACAGCTTTTATTTGATCCATTTTAAGTTTCAGGCCATTCTGCTGAAAAGTGAAAAGTTATGAAGTACATCAGATAATGGGGGAAACTGCACTGTGAAATAAAAATCAACTCTGGGACAATGATAATTGTAAATAAAAACTGCAATGCACTGTTAATCAGAAAACAAGCAAGATGAATAAGCAGATTTCTAAAGCAGAATGAAAACATTTTCATTTAAATGAGCTGGATTTTAAAAATGTTGGATTATTTCACAATTTCATTGTCATATTATATATTTGTCTGTATTTTTTCAAATAATTACTTCATACTTATTTATTTAATTTTGAACACTTTGTGGCTCCATAAGTCACACATAATGAAGGTCCTGAAAAACCCTGAAATGGGACTATTTCAAGAATTTTCTGGCTGGTGGAATTACAGCAAATAATTTGACAAGACATGGAACATGGGAATAAAAATGTACTTCAAGAAAACCCTGCAGAGCTTCATTACCACCAAAGACAAGAAGAGACGACCACTCTGTGAAATCAATTGAACCAAGCAAAAGTCAAGCTGGTAGAGGAAGAAAATGAAATGCAGAATATGATCGCATTAGCTACAAGACAGAATATCAACTGTCTTGGACTGTAATTTAATAAGTCATTAATGAAGTTAGTGTCTACCTTTTGGATGGTAACAGGAGCCTCCTTTGTCTGATTAACTCACCAGGGATTTTTGTCCCACCTTCCACAGACTCTAGGCTCCCCCCCAAGAAATACAGGCATAAGACTGGACTGCCACATCAAATGACAGTTTACTCTGTGGTGGGATGCGTTGTTCTAACTGTTGTTAGAATCTCAGGGAATCATAACTGGTGTGAGGGTTAGGAAACATGAATCCAATAAAATGAGAAACATTATAAACAACCTGTTGCTCAGAACAGGATAAATTTTATAGTATTGTACTATATAATGTCCTCACTGAGGTGTAGCTAGGTGAGCTTCTCCTCTCAAAAAGTAAAAAGCCTGGGGTTGATGAAGAGAGTGTCTCAAGTCTTCCTCTAATTGGTTAGGTCATTAAACATTTCTTGCAGCCAAATTTCCATACTGAAATCACTTCATGGATTCATTGGACAGTGGATCTGACCCTGTGAAATGTCTCGTGGTGAACTCAGTCACACATTGTGCCTGAATGCATGCAGCATGATGCACAGACAGCTCTGGGGCTACATTACTGTAAGAAGATTGTGTCATTTTTTTTTTTGTATGAAGTCACACTTTTATGTATATTTACAGTATACCAGCGGTTTTATTTAGATTTCCTTCCAGGTAGGTCTCCAGATATTATGAAAACTGACCATTACCTAAAGTTAAAGAGTAAAAGTACATCCACTTTTTGAGTTAGTAAATTGTATTTGCTAAGTTTACACAAAGCATAAACTATTAATGTGTCCCTAAAGGGAGTGAGTGTCCTCTAGCATGTGACAGCCAGTAGAAGAGTCGGTGCCATGATTGGACATGGGTTCACTGCATGATTTATAGGTACTTCAGTTACTCATGATAAAATCATACTGACTCTCTGAATCAGGCAGATTTTTGATTAAGTGGTTGGCAAGAGTTACTTGAGCCTAAATAGCCTGAATAATTTCCTCCACATGACATTGTACTGTCAAAATTTTCCTTTCAGTGTATACACCCACTTTCATGTGAATTGCTACACCATCTGTTGTTTAAGTGCTGATTTTCATCTTTGCTTGACTGTTTACATCTGACTACAATACAGGATTTGAAACCTTAGTGATATTTGTAATATTAAGGAACCAAAAGTAATTTAACAAATTAAGATGAATTTTAATACAGGGCTGGTGTTGAATATATGTACTGTAGCATGACTGGATGAAGTCTGTGACATATAGACATCAGTTGACACTCGTTATAAAAGTGAGAACTTCTGTCTGGTTTTCAGCCAGTGAAACATCTACTTACAGTAGCTGAACGGAGGTATTTTGATTTAAATACTTTTAGCATCTCTACTACAGTCATAATGCAACATATGAAAGTGTTGGTAGGATTGGTATTACAGTAGGTTAAGCAAAAACACTTCTTGACTACACAAGTTAACAGATTTATGTACCCTGCAGATTATTTTAACAAACTCAAACAGGCACTAATTCCGTTGGGTTTTGGACCATGCACACATTTTTGCAGTTTGTGTTACACTATTATAGAAAATTCAGTTTAAAAAATACAGGCATTTTATTAGTTTTTACCTATGGCAAGGTCCAATCCGTCTGCTAACAGAGTGTCTCAAAAACCTGTTAATAGATGTTACTCTTAGTACCACTGCCAAGGAAAGGAGTAGCTCTTGTTTTGGATTTAAGACTTTCTTTCATTGTTAAGAAGAATATTTCTGGGGAAAATGTTCATTTTATGAATTATTACATGAACAATTAGCCCTACAGGAATGAAGAAAAAATGTAATGTATTCCACAGTTGTCTGCACCATGTGTTTAGTGTGTTCACCAGTGCAGATCTGGGTCATCTGGGTGTTTTTTAACAAGTTGTCACTTATATCACCACCAAGGCTAGACAGTCCACAGCTGTTAGCATGTAGTGTTTGCCATAGTCAGCAAAAAAGCTCCACAAACACAGCATTTGTTAGAGCAGCTACTGCCCTGTACTGAGTTCTGTTATACATGCATTAATGTTGTTGTGTCCTTTCTCTGGGATCCATAATATAGTCCCATTCTGGATCACTGGATTCATGCATGAAAAGTTTCATCTGTCTTCAAGTTTAATCCTCCCACAAAAGTTGGAGGACACTTTCTGTGCCCTTGGATTTAAATAAATTGACAGTAATATGGAAATCCAGCCTTTTGCAGATTGTAGAATTAAAGTTTTCATGTAAAAAAAAAAAAAAACAAGAAAGAAAAACTAGAACAACATGATTCTCTTCCATTTCTCCATCCCAGCAGGGATGCAAAACAAATCATATTCACTGGCAGTTGTCCTTGAATCCCAGTTTGGAAGCATCACTGGTGCCCAGTCGTGCTTGTTAACATAATAATCTCTGGAAACAAACAGTCTGCTGCTTAACATGTGCAGCACTACTCTCTGATCTTGCAACTACACATGGACAACATGAATGACCTCTAATCATAAAACAGGCTGCCTATGTAAGACACACTGAGTTGACACATTATCACCTGGACTCTCGCCATCTAACATAACCTTTTAATATAGATTGGTTGACCTGTTTATCAGGATTTATTGTAAGGAGCAATATTTCCATCAGACTTGATAAGCAGCCCTGAGGGAGGCTTAGGGTGCTGCTGTGTTTATGTGTGTGTGCTCTTGTCAGGCCAAGTATGTGAAGGACAATTTGCTTGAATGTGAAAAGCATCTTTTAGATGCCTCTTTCAAGGATATGCATGCAGGGAGCTCTGCAAGTACACTCCTAAACACCCATACAAATGAGCATTCTACATACACTCACACATTTCTTGTGAGAACCTTTCTTTACTAACTTTTATTTCATAATCCTAATTTAAACTCTGGGCATGACCCTGCTTCCTATACACACATACGAAAATAAACCAAAGTGGGGTTGGGCATGGCAGCAGGGACATGGCCGCGCTAGCCTATTCACCTTAAAATTTAATGATTTACATGGTCCCCACAAGGAAGTTCGAGTCCAACAGTGCAAGTAATACCAGGTGTACACATACCATATTTCCACAGCAGTGGCAAGAGTGCGAGTGCTGATGCAAAAAAGTGACAATCAGCAGGTTGAGAAGATATAACGGCAACAAGCTCATATACCTAGCAGGCAGAACAAAGCTAAAAATGTTCCGTCTGACAATGAGATGTCTTTTAATTGTGCCTGAAAGGAACCCAATAAAACTTCCTCTCCCATCAGATGGGAAGTTGTCTATTATAGTTTTTATAAAAGCTGCTAATGCAGTCAGTACTTTGTGGTTACAATTGTAAAATGCAAATGTTTTTGTAATCTTTCCCACATTTTATTCTCTCTATCTTTGCCTGAAGTTCTGCATCAGCAAATTCAGCCAAATACACTCAAGGACAGCAGATAGAAGAACTCTGTTCCCTTTATTCAAATGTTCCAGCTTCTTTTGACCTTGAGGGCTGAAATGAAAACCAATTAAATCAATCTATTTTCAAAATTAAAGTCATGTTTTAAAAATTGCAACTCATTTCAAACACTATCATAAAAATGCGAACCTTAAATGTCTTGGCTGCAAAAAGGAGCACACTGTATATAGTATCTGAGGTTTAACTAATCACATTCTAAAGCATGTCTGAAGCAAATTTCCTTCAATATCACCTGAACTAAAGTGAAGTGTCTAACAAATGTAAACCACTGAAACCACAGAAGACTGTAACATCCACTTGTGTAAAGACATGCTAAAGTAGAAGCTGGTATTATATGTGCTCATGGTTGCCTCTGACATACAGTACCTACCTTCATGTAATGTACTTATTCTAATGTCCATGCTCATGTACAACTGCTTTCATTTACATAGAGAGACCTCTAATTTATGGTCACAATCAGTCCTTTTTTAAGAGCTGCATGAATGTCCAAAAGTCCAGGAGGTCAGGGGAAATAAAAGCTTTTGATGAAAATTCAACAGAAGTTCTGGTCACAGAGGTGGAAACAAAATTGAAGACAATTTCTGAAAGCCTCAGATGAGGCGTAATGAAGAAGAAAATAGTGCAGGTCAATGCTGGTGTGAATGCACTGGTAAAATTACTACTACGTAAAGAAGTTCAAGTGCACTCTTTGGGTCTGTGGGAGATGCACAGGGCTCCCCAGTACAGTATATAGCGGGAAACATTTAGAGGAGGTGGATGACAACTCAAACAGACTTTCACACAGGAGAGTGGAGATAGACTCTGGTGTGTGATGCTATGTTTTCAAATCGGTGAGTGTTTTAACCCAACACATGGTCCCTAAACCTAACCATGATGTTTTTGTGGCAAAACACAGTTTTTGGGCATAAATCCAAGGTGTTTCCTGACATTTTGTGACGCACCTTTGGCATCTCACACTGACGCGAGTGGGTCAGCCCTGTGTGTCTCCCACAGATGCCAATGGTACTGTACCCTTCGGCATCATTATGTGAAATGAAGGTGCTTGACAAAACAAACAATATACAGAAACAACAAAACAAAAAGACAAAAGTAAACAATGAAAAATAGGCATGAAGAAATTGGGACCCAACCCTCCAATACTGCATGCATACAACACACTCTTAAGTCATACACCTGTTATCACTACCCACAACCAGCTAGTGAGGATTGAGAAGAGAAATAAAAGTGTATGAATATGAAATAATAATGGGCATTAAATGTTACTGTTAGATGGTTAATCAGAGGTTGGCAGGTCTTACTGGACTGTTGCAGTCTATCCTGTCACATAAATTTTAATCTTTCAAAGTGCTGAGTGCTGCTTAATGCTTTAAGCCATTGTTGGACTGTGTGGCGCGTCTCCTTTTTCCAGCACATAAGAATGCATGGTATGTTTTTGGCTTCAATTAAACTATAGGAAATGAGCTGTTGTAGTGTCTTCCTAAGCTCCAGTGCTAATTCAGAAATGCCAAAAACAGTTACTACAAAATTGGATTCTATTTGTTTCAGTCACATAGCAGAGAGTGAGTTAAAGATCACAGACCAATAATTTTCTACTCGATGTGGCTAAACCGTTGCAAACACTTCCTTCCTTTAGCTGTAATTACAGGGAGAACAACAGCTCATTTTAGTGCAGTTTCAATGTAATTTGAACGGCCATTACTGGTATAGACTCTGAACGTGAGTACTTCCACACATCACATATTGACATAGCTACACTTGGGATGAGAAAAGGCGGTAAGATGCATCTTGGAGCAACAGATGCATTTATACTTTTCCATGTTTTCAGTCAAATTCTGCCTCTCCCAACTGTGGAAGGCATTCTTTGGATCCTACAAGACAAAACAAGCAATATATTTTAGAATGTTAGTTCATGTAAATATTTAAAAATACTACTGTATGTTGTGCTGTATTATGTAGGTGACAGGTGAGCTAGAAAGCCTGCAAAAGTATTTGTACTATTGCTGTTTAACCAAATCAAGCCAATCAGTTTTTCTACTGTAGAATCCAGAATCACTTCAGGGATAGCAGCATTTTTATTTTTGCAAGTTTTACCCATTTGTATGTGTTGTGGTATTTATTTGCATTTCTGATGGCAGAGGCCGTTTCCCTTAATGTTTGTGTTTTTTCTCTTGTCTTTAGGTGGGCACCATCCTCTACCAGTGATGTTTCCAGCATCATCAGTTCAAGCTGATGGAACTGCATCACAGTTTGGCCAGTTTGCCTGAAATCTCATGGTTCAATGGCCATTCCAGGAAGAGATTCAAGTGGTTCATAATCCTGCCAGCACATGAATACATAATGAGACCACTGCAGTTTGGGTAGAAGGCTTTGGATGACAGCTGCAACACACACACGTTTTACTTTGGGGCAGGCTAGCCCGGTGGAGTTTTTGGCATCATGCTATTAGTCTTATTTACTTTTAATGTGACAGAGACAAAGAACACCACACAGCAGCCTTTTATTACAAAGCCTTGAGAAATTGGGGGTCATGCATCACTCTCCCTCTCGTTCTCTTCTCTCTCCTCTATCTCATCCATTGTTTTTCTCTCTATCCATCTATCAATTCTGCTCCTTTCAGTGCTGACAGGATACATTGTCTTAAGCTTACCCAGAAGCTTCCTCTCCATAACTTCCCCTCTTATCCATCTCTACCATATTTCACTTAAAGGTGAGTCGATGAGTGCAAGGGATTTAATTGGAAAGCGTTACAGGAGAGGTGGGGCTGTTTATTGTCTGCTGTGATGGCTGGAGGAGAGACACCCCATAATGGAGCTTGAGGGACTGACTTTGCAGAACAGACTGTGGAATGTAGATGCTTTGCCTGGAGGTGAGCTGATGCAGAGGACGAGCTACTGTACATAGGATTTGCAGCCGAGAAGGCGCGCCACCAAGCCAAGCCTCTACAGGACATCACAAAAAAAATGCTGCAATATTTTGACTCCTTTATTCATCATTTTCTCTTGGCTAAATTATTTATCAATTCATTTCCAGCTAAAGTGAGGGGAAACTGATGATGCAAAGCTTTAACACTGGATTATGGAGTGAACAGAGCTTGGGGCTATTATCCAAAGTCTACTCACAGTTTCAACATTTCAAATATTTTTTATTAAGGCCTGAGATAAAATTCATGACATTATGCTTTCATGTAAATTTGACTTTAGCTATCAGCAAAATCAAAACAAAATATAAAAGGTACTCTTCTTTGGCAATGGCAAATAAACATTACAGTGTATACTATTTCAAAGGAACAGTAGAAATGGGGTGGACATAAAATCATGAACACTTAGAGAGTCCGCAATCCAACACAATACCCATCAATATATATTCATTTTATCAAGATTTCTACCAGAGATTTGATCATTTAGACTTAAGGCAATTTGAAGGATGTTTTTAATTCTATTAAGGCATTCTCATCATGGTATAGCAGCAAAGCAAGAGTCTTGTGTGATCTGAGCTGGTTATTGAAATGTTTACCCCTCTGAAACTCTGTGGGGCAGTGCAGGAAACAGTGCCACCTTAACTACAGTGCTAATTCTAGCAGCAGGTTGCTATGTTTAAGAGACTCACTGTTTTATAACAATCTTGTTGTGGCATCTAAATTCTCATATTTCATCAGTTACAGTAAATGGGCTTGCTGCCTTTGTCTGTGTTGGATGTGATGGCAATTTCTTATTGCAGAGTTTGGAAAATTCAAAATCACAAACAGGCTAATTAGTTTTTCATAATAATGTGAATACATGTTTGCATATCACTAGAGGAAACCAGTCATTTATGGTAAGTGTGGCAAAGCAGCAAAAAAAGAAAAAAAAAACAACAATGTATGTTTTTAGTGATAACTAACTCAGCTGCATTTCCACTGTCGGAACCTAACCAGTGGTACAGTACACCCCGTGCTTCCATTAACGAGTTTTGGTAGGTTCCTGTGATGGATAAACCCAATTACTCTGTAAACTCCTGCACTGGTTTCTTACAGAGTTCAGTTCAAATCTTCATATTTTCTCTTTAGTTGGTCTTTGTAGTAGTAGTAGTACTAATAATTTTACCAATGCATTACGCCTCATCTGAGGCTTTCAGAAATTATCTTCAATTTTGTTTCCACCTCTGTGACCAGAACCTTTGCTGAATTTTCATCAAAAGCTTTTATTTCCCCTGACCTCCTGGTCTTTTTTAAGGTTCACATTTTTATGATAGTGTTTGAAATGAGTTGCAATTTTTAAAACATGACTTTAATTTTGAAAATAGATTGATTTAATTGGTTTTCATTTCAGCCCTCAAGGTCAAAAGAAGCTGGAACATTTGAATAAAGGGAACAGAGTTCTTCTATCTGCTGTCCTTGAGTGTATTTGGCTGAATTTGCTGATGCAGAACTTCAGGCAAAGATAGAGAGAATAAAATGTGGGAAAGATTACAAAAACATTTGCATTTTACAATTGTAACCACAAAGTACTGACTGCATTAGCAGCTTTTATAAAAACTATAATAGACAACTTCCCATCTGATGGGAGAGGAAGTTTTATTGGGTTCCTTTCAGGCACAATTAAAAGACATCTCATTGTCAGACGGAACATTTTTAGCTTTGTTCTGCCTGCTAGGTATATGAGCTTGTTGCCGTTATATCTTCTCAACCTGCTGATTGTCACTTTTTTGCATCAGCACTCGCACTCTTGCCACTGCTGTGGAAATATGGTATGTGTACACCTGGTATTACTTGCACTGTGGGGCTGTGGGGACTGAAAACTGTTTGTACTCTCACAGTATGGAGACTCAAACTTCCTCATGGGGACCTGATGCTGTCATGTTAGAGTGAGGCAAGTAGTGGTTATGGTACGACTTCAGGAAATCGACGTGTCGATACAAAGTTCCCACAAGTAATGAAAACAAATGTGTGTGTGTTCTTGCACTCGTGAAATAGTGAGGACCAAAAGTGTATTTTTTGCTATAGAGTGAGGACATTTTTGGAAAGTGAGGACATTTTGGCAGGTCCTCACTTTCTGAAACACCTTTTTTGAGGGTTAAGACTTGCTTTCACGCTTCAGGTTGGAATTCGGTTTAGGTTAGGTGTTAGGTGAAGGGTTGTGGTTAGGCATTTAGTTCTGATAGTTAAGGTTAGGGTAAGGGGCTAGGGAATGCGTTATGTCAGTGAGTGTGCTCACAAAGATAGAAGTACAAGTATGTGTACTTCTATGTGTGTGTGTGTGTGTGTGTGTGTGTGTGTGTGTGTGTGTGTGTGTGCTGGGACTAACGAGTTCCCTCCTGAGCAGTATGTTTTATTCAACAAATAGACCACAGTGCTGTTGACACCAAAAGCCATAAACAATCATGGAGCAAAACTGCAAGGCTCAGCCAGAGCTGCATTAGACATGACTGGCACCACACAGGTGTAAGACAAAAAGCTAATTTACAACTGCTTTGTCTGCAATATCCATACAACATCACTTCTACCAGCTCTATACCTTAGAGTTAAAGCCGTTACAGTGAAGGCCCTCATATGAATGGGTCATTTAAGGTCAAAAGAGAATATTATTTCAGTGTTGGCCATCTGGTGTAGCAGTGGAGTTTTCCCTGGGGTCCAGTCAAGCTCTAGACATCAGTTCCTCCTCATTTACTAACAGGAAGAGTTGAGTTATAACTTATGTTTGAGAGTTCAAAATGTAAGACAGAAAATACAGGTGTAGAGAATTATCTCGAATCTGTATAAAAACACTTATGTTGATTGTATTTGAACCATAAATAAAACATCTGACTTTGCCACAGGACAGAGGTTTGTGATACTACTGTGAAACATTGTTAATTTTTTTTAATCAATGAAGATTTTAACCCAAGCCACAATTTTTTCCAGCAGTTTTAGTGCATAAAGCAGGAACTCTATGTTGTAACCACAAAAAAATAAAGGTTTATGATGTAACAACCTACTGAACCTCCTAGTAAGTGGAGTGGGGACCTACTGAATCATAACTATGGTGAGATAACAAGTGATAATAGGTCATTGAATGACATGATATCATCTGAAGGGGTCTGGGAGTCTCCCAGTTCTGCCTCTTGCACTGAAAACACTGAAAACATGTCAGTTCAGAAGATCCTTACAGTCTTGTTACCACCTCCAACTGTCTCCATGCATGGTCAACATTCTCCTCCTGTAAAGGGTCTAGGCCTCAACTCTGATGGAACCCCTTTTACATAACCTCCCCAAATTCCTTCCATAATATTTTGTCCACCCCACTTATGGCAGAGCTATTGTATTGGATTGCAGTAGATTATTCAGATGTTCCTAATGGAGTGGGCACTGAGTGTATATTATTTGCTGTTTACCAGTGAAATTTTGTGTGACTATTTTAGTTGAATTTGAAACAACAAATTAGTCTACAACAGCATGTCTTCCATAGCTTTATTTTCAAAGTACAGACAGAATGAAACTGCTGTCAACCCTTTTGTCTTATAAATGTGCCTGAGGACAGCCATTGTATTTTACTAAAATTGCTCACAACACTTTCAAATGGTCCATTAGTTAAGACTGATTATATTTATTAAGTTTCCTCAGGGATGAAACAGCAGAGATGGGAGAACAGTGAGTGTTTGATTGGGAAAATGGCCGACGCATTCATGTGCTGTATGACAGTATTTTCTCTGGAAGAAAGTTTCACAGTCAGGACAATAGTTGGTTTTTGCTCACTCAGTAATCAGTTTTTTGGATGAGGTTATTAGCAAATCACTACAGGTAAATGATTGAATTTGCACTTAAAGCAGCTTTAATTCAGCAGCAGTTTTACTTTGGGTTGTGCTATCTATTCAGTATGGACAGGCTCTAGGTTTCATACAGGGTTAGGTCTATCAGAAGAGTTGAATGATTTTATTTTTAACCAAATCTGCCATGTCGGTTATTTTTTATGGACTGCATGCTGTCACCCAGCAGAATTCTGAGATGCAGCAGTTCAGTAAGAAGGAAAGGAAAACACCAGCCCTATGTGAAGTGCACTGCTCACATGTCCAGCAGACACGGACACACTGAATAGACAGGCTGCGGTGGGCCCTGGTAACCACAGGGTTAGGGAGATGCCCTCTTTTTCAGTGGCCACGCTGCTGCAGTGTACAAAATGCTGTTCTCACTCACCACCTGTTATAGAGTACCTCTCCTCTATCACCAAACAAATGTTAATTTCCTACATTGTGCTCAGAATGGAAGCACAAACAGTAACAGAAGTACTGATTCTGTGGAAATACATAAAACAATAGCATAATGTGATCATATCATTACAATACATTCCCACTGATTCATCATGAAAGATCTTGAATTATCCACCCGTCATAGTACATGTAAATTTAGTCCAGAATTACTTTGGTTAATTCATTAAACTTATTTTTAGGTATACACATTTAAATCCCAGAATCAGTCATTACAATTAACCAATTCTCCAAGTTTCATGAACTTAGGAAATATTATCTCATGAAGTTAGGAATTAAGATGTGTAAGTGTAATCTATAGTTGTTTTGTAGAAGAAAGTTACCCAGCAGATTTGCCTGTCACATCCATTTGACAGCCTCTGGTGTAAATCAGGAAATGTAAAATTACTGTATGATCTCTTTGCTGTTGTGTTTTTCTTTGGTTTCTCATTCTACTACTGATTATGTGTGAAGTAGTACCATTGTGATTTCAGTCTTGGTGAGTGTGGGGATGTCTCTGAAATGCACTGAGCATGTAATGATGTATCAGAGCTGCCATCAAGGTGGCCCTCTGATAACACATCTCTGTGTCCCTAATTGCCTGTCTAGAAGTCAAGGAGATTAGATAGAAACAGGCCCTCTTGAATCCAGCAGTCATTACTCTCGAAATAGAAACCGTGCATGGTGTCCAAGTTGGCAAACACACACTCAGGTTTTACACACAACTCTGAAAGTGCAGAACTAGTCCAAACAATTTATTAGGAGAGATTATGGAGGTGATAATGTTCTGTTGAATCTTTTCGGTGTACTTTGCATCCCAGCTTTTAAACCCTGGTTATTCATTTTGTGTTAGAGGAAAATAAAACGCAGAATGTAAAGTGCAGTCATTCAAAACATTACAGCTGAATCAGATCACTGTTGCACTCCTGAAATTTCAATAGCATGTGTTATGTAGCTGGAAGCAGCATTGCAAAATTTTTCACCTCGCTGACTTCAGATGGGTGCAAGAGGTCACTGTTCAAAAAATGTGAACTTTAATTCCCAAGAATCCTGAAAGGTGTTATAGGTGCCATCAGCTTTGGCAGCTGCGTGATTGATTTATCCCAAAGGATATCAAAGGGATGAGGGAGGGTGATGATTGAGTGTTGGCTGATTGTGGTTTCCTCTGGATAGAGAGCCTCCTCGCCCGCTGGTGTTGACAAAGCACAGCTGAGTTCTGCTCTTCAACCTCAATTCATCCTCCCCTGTGGAGATTTTCCACCAGTGATCGATCTGACACACAAATTTCATTTGGGGAAATAAGTCAACTCTGAAGCAGCTCAATTAGTTTTTCTGAGTTCTGGGCTTTTTAAGGCTGATGTTTGACATTTAGACAGAAGTTTCTAAGTGTGTTTACAGCAAAATAAATAAATAATAATTTATTTTAATTTCAACTATCTTTTAGATTTTCTTTTTAAAAGCAGTTTTAGGCTTTCAACTTGAATAATTTAGTCACATTGTTTAGATTTTCAATTTGAAGTGTAACTGCACAGTCTTAGCTAGTTTGCCAGTGACCAGTGATCCCTTCAAGCCACACAGAGCCATTGAGTCTGCTATTTTTGTCTCTTCAGTGGAAATATTTGAATTTGATCAGCTACTGTATTTGCCCTTATATTATCTGCATTTCCAAGTAGGTTTTTTTATGTGCCAATTCCAAATTTGTATTAAAAAGTTGGATGGAAACCTTGTTTGGGGTGAAAGATAATAAAAAGCTCCATAAACCTGTCATAATTAGCTGTAGAGTCATCAAGACAAGTGACACCTTTCACATTAGAAGTACTTTGTTTTATTGTTAATACAAAAATAATCAATGAAACCTCAATATGTTTTGTTTTTCTCTTAATTATTTTAGGTTTTCATTTTGATGATTTGTGTTTCAATTTCAGGTTTATTTTCTATATGACTTCTGTATCACTGCAAGATATTTTATCTTGATCTCTTGGGGTGGGAATATTTCATTTGAACTTGTTGATCGCTATTATATTTATTGTGCTGTATATTTTTATGCAGGCTTTTGTGCATATTTATAAGGTTAATTGTTTATATGCATAGACACATGCTTATTAAATCTTGCTTTCACATTTTGAGATTTTTGTTTGAGATTTTTGTTTGTTTGAGATTGTTTCCTTTATTTTCAACAAATCCCATGTGCAAACCCAAACAAACAATGAATGAATCCTACCAGGAAGTACTGTATGTGTACCCACATCTGGATTCATTTTATTCCTCTCTGTCATAGAGTACTGTTGTTGTCACAAAACACACACACACGTCTTTATGCCTTTGTGTGGCCCACGTTCTGTGACTTCTTTGTGAGGGCCACCACTTCTACTATAGCTACAATGGTGCAAAACACAAATCTATCATGAGGTGGTAATAGAGAATCAAAATGTCATTTCAGAATTCAGAAAACTCGAAATAAAAAAAAATCTTTTTCTACACGTGTGAGGAGCGGAGCCTGTTGCCAAGCAGATTTGGTGAACTGGACCTTCTGTCACAAATCACCAAAACAATGCAGATTTTAGCAGCTCTGTCCCATCTTACTTTTCTGGTTAACCCAAACCACAGCATTAAAGAGATGGAAGCTTGTGGTTTTTAATTTTGCCAGTGTAAAGTGTATTTAAAGAATAATGTCCATAACTCCATCATGTCTCAAAAAAGGAAATTGTTGTAGTTGATTTTTAATTTATGTTGTGCAAATAAAGCCAGTTATGACTAATTTCATGTGCTAAATTGTTTATCAAGTTTATATCAATGGAGTGGGTGAATTACTGCAGCAGAAGAACACGTCACCTCACTATTAACCACGAATCGTTGTCTTATCAGATAATGCAATATTTCATTCCACAGTGCTCCTCGCATGACCCAAAAAATGTTCATACCGTCGGAACCTTGAGATGATTCTGATGCCATCTTTGACCTCTTGCGTTTGGAGGACCCTTAAAGAGAAGAAGTAACCAGGATGGACATTTTTAGTTACTTTCTCTCATTTATAGATGGGAAAGAAAGGTGATATTCAAGGTAACAGCTTTGACGGCTTCATACCATAGGAGTCTTGAGCTGGTTCCAAAGACTTCTCATTGAAGACTTCTGTGTCACTTTCACTGACTTGAGACTTCTGTACAGCTCTAACTTCAGAAGACAAACCACCTGTTTTGATAAAAAAACAACATTTTGTGAACTTATCTTATTTCACATACTAAAGTGGCGAGTAGAACAAAAAAAAAAAACAGCATTTTTAAGTATAAATTGCATTCTATTATGAAATCTATGTTCTACTCACTTTGTATGCCCAAATCAATCTCATCAAGAGATTTGCCTTTGTAGACCTCAGTTCCACGTTCGATTGCCATGAGCAGCTTGCTCATCTTTGCAAGCTGAAGTGTGTTCTCGGTTAGGAGATGGTATTCACACGATGAACACGAATATCATGTCCCATAAATTTGGCAAGTTGATCCAACTCATTTTTTTCAGCCTTTATATGATCCCCAATCACAATGTCACATACTGCCTTCAGCGAGTGTCCTAACTTCAAAGCAAGAGATGGTGTGTTATACCTGTGGGTGAACCCAGAGGCTTGTTTTGCTGCTTCCACAGCTAAAGAAAATTTAGGTGGCAGCAAAACATCTTGCAGCATCTCAACTTCACGGTGAAGGGACTTGGCAGCAAGTAAAAATCTACCCAGCTCTCATCTTTTGACTGACATGACCATCTTTTGATCGATCACTCCCGTGTTTCTCCAGCAGTCTATCTCCAAATACACATATGAGAGGGTCACATCTTAATTTATGTCCTTTGTATGGAAGGAGAGCTGAGGCAGCAGCTTGAACTCTTCTTTTTTTCTGGGATTTAACTTCTGACTCGAACATTGTTTCTCATGTTTCCATAGTTCATCTTTTATGAAGAACCCATAGCAAATGTTGCATGGCAAATAATCTTCTGCCGTTGCATGTTTTGATGGCTGTCTATAAGTTACTATCTTGCCCTCACCCTTCTGCAACACCTCAATGTTATAATAATAATTTCCCTTCCTACGAAGTTGCTCAAATGTTTGGCAACACTTTTTTTGATGTTGATGGAAGACACATTGCTAGGGCCACTTCTGTTTCACTGCTGTGTTTCCGCTTCAGATGCCGTGCCATTTACTTTGTGGTTTTTTGCAGTATACACAGTAATGACGCTTGTGGCAGGTTTCACTGTAACCACTGTCCTACCCTCATCCTCATTGTCGCCACTGTCATCAGGATTCCCATCATTGCTGTTTGTGTTGCAGGGGTCTTCTTCAGATGATGGGATATATTCACTTTCCAGGTCATGAATGGATTATGACAGAGAGTCATCTGTGGCACAGTCCTCCTGAAAGAACAAGCAGATTAGAATAGTAGTTATTCAAATAATGAACCTATAAAGTTTTGTTGTGGGCTGCATTGCTGTAGCCCACAACAAAATAAAAAGCATAAATATATACATACCAATTCCTCTTGTGCCTTCCTTTTTCTGTTCATCATCTGGAGAATGAGCCAGAGGACTAAGCCAGAATTTAGTTTCAAACCAAAACAACTAGTTTCATAAACCTTACCTGGACAATTTGCAGTTTTTTTTCATCGTCTAATTCAGCTTTCACGGTTCTCTCCTTGTCGTATCTCTCAGCACACCGATTGTGGTGCTACCGCAGTCTCCGCAGTGTTGAGGCATGCATTTAATGCAACATTAGTTGAAGTTGAGCCTCAAGCTCCAGGTGCTATAAATATTGCTTGATTGCCACCCACTTCTAAGCTGCCCTGTCTGCGCCCTTTTAAAGACAAAGGCAGTATTGCATGAATTCAGCTTAAGCAGTATTTAATCAGAGCATGATACTTTTAGAGCACAAGCTGGTACACATTTTTCTGACTTCACTATCTGTATGTGGATATCTTCTGAAACTTAGACAGATTATTTTTTAGGATGAAAGGAGCCTGTCCTAGCATTTTCCTTGTGTGGACCACCCAAAAGGTCCACACAAGAAGAAATGTCCACACAAGAAATGTGTTCCGTCAGGGGTTGGTTCGCACAACACACACACACACACACACACACACACACACACACACACACACACACACACACACACACACACACACACACACACACATGTAAGCCATGCTGTTGCACTGGGTGACATGTTCCTTCATTAAGATGAACACAGAAACCTTAAGCCCATGAAACTACTGTATATTGTATATTTGTGACCTTCTCCTGATGCCCTCATAATTCCAGAACTAAATCTGGCAAACCAAGACTAGCACATTTATTATTATTTATTATTGTCTGTCTTTATGTGCTGCCTTTATGACTTTTTTCTCTGCAGTCACAGATTTTCTCATTAAAGGACAGGTTCACATTGTTTCAAGTCTGTCTTAAAACAATACTCACATGCCTATATGTACCATATACTTCAAGAGTTACGTGCTGTACCTCTTGTGCATATGGGTAATAAAGAGACCTCTTTGTAATGCAGATATAAGTGATGGGGGACACAATCCACAGCCCTTGTTCTTTGCAGTAATACTTTCCTGTGTTCGGCTAAGGCTAAAGTGAGGCTTCAGCAGTTTGAGTCACACAAAATATCAAAGAATATTACAGTTACAGTGTTTTAGTGCAGACATTCCCCTTTGAGGAACTATCTTTACACTGCAGATCAACAAGGTCACAATGTCTGGGGAAACAACAAAGGGAGAAGTTTATATTAAGATTACCTGGTCACAATATGTATAGGCTGGTTCATGCTTTGTGAGTCTTGAGGAAGATGTTACTTTTCAGAAGTGCACTGCAAATGAAATGATTGTATTGATAACTTACAGTAAATATTAATTTGTTACTGAAAATGTTTTTCTTTCTTTTAAACTATTAATTATGACCCAAGTATACAGCATCTAGAAGTAGAGACAAGCTTTACCAGTTTCTGCTCAATTATCATTTTCAATTTTACATAACTCCCTTGGTGTAAATTTATGTTATAAACAAATGACAGTTTCAGTCATGGTTATAATGTGGTATTTGCAGCTTTGCTCTGCTACATTTACAGAGACTTTACAGTATATCGCATCTAACCTGTGTATGTTCTCCATATTAATACTCTAACTTCCAGCATATTGAAATTACCTCTTCAGATTTTGTTCCAAAATGGAACACCAAATGTGTGTGTAACACTGACAGAACAGTGTGTAGGTTGAAAGAGAAACAGTAGTTGTAAATGTGGCATTTAAAGAAAAGGTCTTGTTCCCTACAATGTGATTAACATTCAAACCAGAGCCATGCACTGAAGCATGAATACAGAAAGCTGGGTCTAGACTCAAGCCTGATGGACTCAGTACCTCAAACGAAAAAGAGAGCAGGCAGGTGTGTGGGCAGGCAGACGACAGGAGCTGTGCTCCCAGATAAGATAGCTCCTCAGGCTAACCTGTCTGCGGGTGATAAGCATCCGGTCCTGCACACCACAACACTGCGTTGCTCAAGAGGCATCTAGTATTTAACTTTAGTTTAACATGCGTATCTGATTCTCTACCTCCAAGGAATGTCTTGTCTCAAACTGGTGCTGAAAAACTGGTCCATGCATTTGTTACTTCCAGGCTGGACTACTGTAACTCTTTACTATCAGGATGTCCCAGTAATTCCCTAAAAAGCTTCCAGTTAATCCAAAATGCTGCAGCCAGAGTACTGACAGGAACTAACAAGAGAGATCATACTATCTCTCCCATAGTAGCTTCTCTCCACTGGCTCCCTGTAAAATTCAGAATAAAATTTAAATCCTTCTCCTAACAAACAAAGCCCTTAATGACAAGGCTCCATCGTATCTTAAAGACCTCATAGAGCCTTATCATCCCAACAGAGCATTTCGCTCTCAGTGTGCAGGTTTACTTGTGGCTCCTAGAGTCCACAGAAGCAGAATGGGAGGCAGAGCCTTTAGCTATCAAGCTCCTCTCCTATGGAACCAGCTCCCAGTCTCAGTTCGGGAGGCGGACACCCTCTCTACCTTTATTCCGTTTTGATAAAAGGGGGGTTTTCCTCTATAATAATAATAATAATAATACTAGTAAGGCCTAGACCTTACTTTGTAAAGTGTCCTGAACTTTGTTGACTTTTGTTGTGATTTGGCGCTATACAAATAAAATTGAATTAAACTGAATTGTCACTTTGTGAACCCTGGCATTTCACTTGATTTCATCTTTATTACTTTGTGTTTGAGAAAATAGAAAAATAAATAAATAAAATTAGGCCTTTACAAAAAGCTCATTCATTATACAAGAAGTGAACAGATCAGAAGAGAGGAGTCTTGGGGAGAAGATGGATCTAGTCCTGTCGTGATTGCGTGAAGTCAGGGTTGTAAATGCAAGAGTCGCAGTGCAAAGGTAGGCTACAGTTCAAACCCAGCTGATCTACTGCCTTTTCACCAGGTCTCTTGATCAGCTACACCACTTGTGTTGGCAAGTGGTTTATTTAGTTTTATTTTGTTGTGCTGAATAACATGATGACAATTCTGACTTTAAGCTATAATCTATTCTTTGCTGACATAAGGGCATTTCCTGTCATAAGCTTTTATTTTGGTACACTTCTGCTTCCTGCCAGTTTTTACCTGCAAGCCCAAGTGGTTACTTACCTGAATGTTCTTGTCATCTAGAAAGTCTCAGTCTGCAGAAAATTTTTATGGTCAAGTACAACCTGTTGGTGCATATTTACAGTTGCCCTGCCGTATGTAAGGTTTCTCTTATGCTTACCTGGTTCTCATCATTAAACCTAACTTAAGCTGTTAATCCTGTCTGTGTAGTCTGCATATGGGTTCTACAAATCATTACATAACTTGAATATTTGATTTAATTATAATGAAGGATAAAAAGAAAAACTATAAAAATGTGCCTATTACTTACTTTCTTCATGTAATCTAAAGCAAATACAATCAAAAATCTCTCAAAAGTAGTTTCTCTGTTATCCCTCGGGCTACCCATAAATAAGGAAAGAGGCTGGAGGAGGGATGGGGCTATTCTCTGAAGCTTGCTTCTGTGACATATGAAAGACAAACACTGCTGTGCAGAAATTGAAAGTGCAATATGAGGTGTTAGATGAGAGTTTCGGCAAACAGGCACACACTGTGGGGAATAAGTCCCTGAAGTGAGACTCTAAGCAGCACATATACGCTCTGTGACTTTATATTACATAGTTTAGCACTCAGGTAATACAGACAAGGTTCTCAGGGCAAAAATGAACACCAGCACTTTTAGGTGGAAGCTGCTAATAAATGTTTTGCAAAAAATGCTTTGTGGTAAGGACATAAAACGTCTGACATGGCTGTAGTATGTCCTTCTCTTTGCTGACAAACTTGGGTTCTCACTTCCTGGTTTCACTTACCTTGAAAATTCCAGATCTCACTAAGCACTTCAGGTTCCCAATAGTGTGCTTACCCGATCATCCTCCTCCCACTAATTCATTTTTAGCCAATCCCTCCTCTTAAGTCACTTCTAAAATTACCATTGCCATCTCAGTAGATCTTTGCCAGATTGTTTATTAGCCATATCTTTCCAGCTGTTTGGTCTTTAGAAATCTCCTTATGCCTGTTCCTTGAACCTTGCCTTTTGTACTTGTTTCTTGGATAGTTTGTGGTTGTGTATGATTCCTGTATGTATGTTGACTCCGAGTCTACTTTCACTGTCTGTCCAGATGAAAAAAAAGGCAACCCATAACTTTATCTTCCCATTGTCCCATGTCATGCTATTGAATCCTGTCCTGTCCATCCATCCCATAACCAAATGTTTAGTGCAAAACAGTACTCACTGCCTGTAATCTTTCATTAGCTCTCATTAGCTCTTGTATGTGTCAGTGCAAAAGTTTCTCATCAAAATGATGTCACTGACAACAGAACAACCTGGTATATGCAATGACTTAGTCACTACCTGTTTGTCTTTGAGTAATCTTAGATATACTGTAACAAAACAAAGGTTGCCATTTTTGTCCAAAGCAATCAACCTGACATTCAAACCTGAATCATCAACAACAGAATCATCATATTCTTATTGATCACTGGATCATTAAAGCACTAATCATTCTGTAGACCTGCTCTACCAGCAGTTAACATAAACACACATTAACACAATAAGCTCTCTCACCTTAAAGTGATATTTTTGTTACCTGTTTCAAGCATCAACCACAGCAGTAACTAATATTTAAAAATCATAAAGCTGAACACCCAACCAATTTGATCTGCGTCACTGATTTATCCATATGCAAATATAGAAATAATATCCAGCCTAAGTTGGCAGAATTATAGATAATTAGCTAGTAAGAGTAATTAGCTTCATTCCACAAGTGGCTAGCATAAAGAATATGCAAATGGCACTGTTGTGTGTTTAGTATGGTCTGTGCTACCCCTGTAGAATATGAATGAATGAATAATTAACTGAATGCTTTGAAGTTGTCCACATCGCTTTATGTAGTTACACCGCAATACCATATATAAATAGGAACACCTGGCAGTTCCATCTTTTAAAGAAAAACTAATCATGACAAACCACATACTGTACATGAGTGCAAATAGAAGCCCTTTGAGCAAATCTAGTCCTCCAAAAAAATTACTGGATAAAAAAAACACAAAAGTTTTAATTTTTCAGTTTGCATCCAAACATTCACACATTATAAGAATGTAAATACAAGTCTAATATACATTTATGACTTATGACCTTCTAGCAACCTATTATACTCAGATTGTTTATGGTTTTCCTCTAATATTATCTGAAGTCAGCCTCTGCCATCAAAGTGACGTCACTTGTCTTCATTATTGAATATTAGTATTTTACTGGCGTTTTAAATCTACACTGAAAAAAAGGAAACACCGGGTCTTTGGATTTACACAAATTATGCTAGTATATGCAACACAATTCATTCATATCTCCTCTGTTAACATAATTCAAACAAGTTAACCCCATTAGAAAATTATGTTGATTTTGCACAATATTATTGTGTGGGACTGATGTACACATTACAATCAAGTAAATCCAACAAATCTTTCTTTTTCAGTGTTGTTGTGATATGTGTATAAGTAATTTTATTGTGTAATTTAAATTATTAATTCAAATTCCAATTCTGTGGTAAATCATTTACAATATGACACTGATCTGAAAATTCCTTGGTGGTACCTACATTTTATTTTGGTGTGCCGAGCAAGGCTTGATATTGTTTTCCCATGTGAGGCTGTTGTACCTAATTGCCAAATCCTGCTGTAACAAGAAAGTAAGATACATTTAACTTAAAAATGGAATAGCAACACAATGTTATAAGCTGCCACAAACATTTAAAGGACTCATTATTTTTTTATTATTATCATAGGGATTCATGAAGGGGTTCTAAATGATGAGTCAGAATGATTAAATTGGTTTCAAATGTAGTGTTAAGTATTATAAAGCAAATAGATAAAGCAAATGTGCAGCATTCAACATCACATTGTGTGGGAATTTAAACATACTGGGTCTGGGATCAGGTATTTGGGTTAAATGTAAAATGAGTGGAAACCTACTTACTGTAAGTGTTATTCAGAAGACTGGTTAAGAAGAAAAGCACATGGATTTTATTGTTTCAGGAGTCTAATTAAATGCGACTTTTATTGCTTTACTGTCTAAGACAAGATGAAAAGAGTGGGTGTGATTTACTGTCTGAAGGGCATGGGCCAACAAACACACATAAAAAAAATTAATATGTGCTTTATCTCAAGTTAACTTGGCTAGAATAGGTTGGGCCCTTCTGTCTGTGAAATTGTATAAATGCATGGAGTTTAGAGATCCTTGTTAGGGAGCATATGTATTCCCTCTGTAAATTAAGCCTGAAATATTTCATCACAACAAAGCTTAACATTTTCAGAGAACTACCAAACCTTAGACAACACAAGAAGAATTTCACCACCAAGTGACAGATATAAATAATAGAAACCATAACAAGAGCATCCTGTTAGCTGATGTGACAGGAGGGCACATTGCTGGGGCTGTCATGGTGATAAAATCTGTTCAAAATAAACAGGGATGAAGGACCTTTTTTTTTTCCAAAGTTTCCTTGACATTTGGGCTTTGTTAAGTGTGATGTTGCAGTCCACCTGCCAATTAGAACCACAGAAAATATAATACATGTTTTCACAGCCAGCTAAAGACTAAGCAGTACAGCCACAGTCCTCACTCTTGGTGAGTTGGACAACCTTTCATTTACAGCCCTACTCCCCATCTACCTCACCACTGAGGTTAAAACTTCAGTGAACAAATCTCAAACCTTCCTGATTGTTTTGTCACATTAAAAGGCTATACCTATGACAGAAAGGCTGACATGTTGCTAGAGGGAACCCATTGAAGCCACTGTGCCGAGGTTTATGGAACTGTTTTGTGTTAAAAAGTTGACACTGTGGTCTGAGAACCAGGAGCTTGAACTCATTTTATTAAGTATCATTCCAAATTGCTGGTAAATAGAAATGTGAAAAAAAAAAAAGAAAGAATGAATGCCACAGTGAATTTCTTGGAAATGCGGCCTTAATTAATAAGTTTTTCTTGACACAAATGTGACACACAGTATAGATACCGGCTTTCATCAGAATTAATTTGACAGTTCTAGGTGAAAGGTTATCCAATCAGAAGCGTTGTCCCGCCCCCAAGTGTTTTACCCTGTTTCTTCTGCACCTCTCTTACAAAAAACACAGCGCTGTGATGAGGAACATATGGTATAGGCTCTGTTTTAACCATCTAAATAATTACCCCCAATAAATAACTCAAGGACATCCGTTGTCTCATGTTCCCCATGGGTCTCCTTTGAAACTAAATATCTGCAAATCACTACTCTGTTTTAGCTGTATGTACCATTTGTTTTATTCACTATATAACATTACAAACTGCCAACTCCTACTCTCTCCTATTTTTCTCTATTTAATATACAAATCACTACTATACTTTCTATGTACCATTTGTTTTATTCACTATATAACACTACAAACAAACCCTAATAATAATAATAATGGTTATGTCTTTTTTAAAATAGCTGTTTCACGTCTCTGGAATTACTCAGACCTAACTCAAGGGGCGTCTGTTGTCTTCTCATTTGAAACTAAATATCAGCTCAACTCTATTTAATATACAAATCACTACTATACTTTCTATGTACCATTTGTTTTATTCACTATATAACATTACAAACAAAAACCCCAATAATAATGGTTATGTCTTTTTTAAAATAGCTGTTGTCTCTCCTCATTTTTGAAACTAAATATCAGCTCAACTCTATTTAATATACAAATCACTACTATACTTTCTATGTACCATTTGTTTTATTCACTACATAACATTACAAACTGCATCATTACCTGGTCTTGAGGGGAGCTTGGGGGCGGGACAACGCTTCTGATTGGATAACCTTTCACCTAGAACTGTCAAATTAATTTTGATGAAAGCCGGTATAAAGTGTCTGTGAAATGCAGAAATGTTCAGACTGAGATTTGCCACAGTTTGCATCAAGTCATCTCAGTCATATCTCAAATCTGAACAGACATGATACGCATATATTTAGATTCAAAGTAATTTTCTGTTCCCTTCCTCAGCTTTGAAATGGAAAAGAAAATTATTTCTACTGTAATTAAATTTTCAAAGTTATACAGTCCAGCCCAAAAAGATTAATTTGCAGTTCACTGTGTTTACTAAGTCTTCTGTAACTTTTTGCCTGTAACAACAATCTCACACCTTCATGTCCTCTTCTGTTGTTTTGCTGCAGTGCTAATGTTATTTTGAAGTGCACTTTGACGCTATCATTGTTAATTTTTTTTAAACTAAAAATCTTTGTAGCGTTCATGAAGTTTCTGACACTGTTACTCTTAGGTTGGGCACAAATTTCATATTACAGTGCCAGGTACAGTATGACTGCTGCATTTTCATTGCTTTCATTCCTCCAAATAAACTTAACTGAGAAGAGTGAGTGTAGTTATGTGTGGGGGGTGGGGGGTGTTTGATATATCACTGATACTAGTTTAAATAAGGCACAGAATTACAGAATTTTCAAAAGCTAAAATCTAATTATCACATTTTGCAGGCCCAAAGTGGCCAATATGTACAGACAGGCTAAAGCAGCTTAACCATTACACTGACAGATACAGTCCTGACTTTAGAAGAGACCTAAACACAGTAATGTGGCAGAAGTTGCAGAGACAGACAAAAAGTTGTTTTGCTTTCTCCTTTGAAAAGCCAGAATTGGCATTATATGCACTCATTTATATGCATATGGACTAACTGAATAAGAAGAAGCAGATACACAAAGCAGGGAGGATATAGATGGATGGTGGGGGCTTAAAGATTTATTTTATAAATAGTTTGGACAACAGGGATGGGGCTTTAATGAAAGTGTCAGGCCATGAGAAAGCCTGATGAGGTTCCCCTAACGCTACATTAATGGTGGCCCCTCAGCCTCCTTCTTGTGCCAAATATAATTACAGCATCATTAAAAGTGCTGTCCAGGTCCATACTGAACACACTAAGCCCCCCCTCCCCCTTGCCTCCATTCTCCAGCCCCTGCATTCGCAATTCTTTGATCCTGCTCTGCCCCCATAATCAGTTTCTCTGCATTGCAGCGGGAGAAAAAAAAGAAAAGAAAACAAAAATTGATCTCATTAGTTTTCCATTGTCCTTCCTCTAGTGCCATTTTCACATGAAATGAAGAAAAGACGGGAGGCAACAAACAAACTGCTGCATAAGGAAGAAGGAGGCAGGTGGGGAAAAGTTGGGGGGCTGAGATGCAACTGTGTAGAAATTACATCATATTGAATTTAGATTTTGTGTACAGACTTATTATGGATGTCCAAGAAACTTTAAATATGATATCTGACAATGCAATAACAAACTTTAAAGAAATATTTGCTCTTTCTGAGTTTGCATAATATTACAGCATTTGTTAGTGAACTTTAGTTTTCTTTTCAGCCTTCCCAATACAGTATTCACTTCACTCTGACCAAATTGGGCATTTTGCATGTTTTTGTGGTCCATGTTCAGCAAGATTTTGGCAGCATGTGTTACTCTGATTAAATGTTTTTCACTACTTTTTACCACTTTAATTTTTTTACTTGCCTCCACTTATTAGACTTATTAGCCATTAATTATGTTTTACTGCATTTTGTCAGTAATACTATTTAATGAATCCAAGAAAGCAATACTCATTAAGAAGTGCACTCAAACTTTATTATATCAATAGTGTAACCATCAACATATACTTTTCATCCTATACTGCTTATACTGAAGAGGGTCGTGGGGGGCTGGAGCCAATCCCATTTGACACCCTGGACAGGTCGCCAGTCACAGGCCCAAAACTTAGAGACAGACAACTACAACTTTTGTGTGTGTATATTAAAAGTAGGTAAAGTAAGTATGAACTGCACCAGTAAGAAGATTTTTACAATAATTAACAGAAAGGAGACAGAGAGGGGGAGACCTGCAAAAAAAGTGTTTGGACATACTTGAACTGCAGACGCTGCAAATCTGTGGCATAACATTAACCACACAGCAACTGGGGCACTGCCCAACTAGATATTTTAAAGCTGAATCAACTTAAATTTAACGAAACTTACATTTACAGTATACTAAGTTAATACGTTTTTATTTGATTCCACTAAATTCTGGCTGGATATTTTACAAGGTGGTGTTTTAGTGAGTTAAATAGGAAACGAGTATTTACCTGGTACTGGCCCCAGAAAACAGCTTTGTGCTGTACTCTAAAGACAGTGAGAAATACTTTCACCTTTGACAGTTAAGTGTACACAGTGCACATAGTGACAGACTGATATGTTTTCCTTTCAGCACGTACAGTAGCTGTATGCCCTTGCTGCTAGAACCATTCAGTACTAAAATTATATTTCAAACTAAAACCATTAAGTAGTATTTATACATAATTTTTAGTAGACAGTGTAGATTGTTGTCATGTGCAAATATTATAGAAAAAACACTGACACTGAATTTTGTGCAGTTTTGCAGAATTGCGTCATGAAAGGTTATTCCCATTTTCACTAGTCTCAGTATTTATTTTACAGTTTCTGAATAAAAAAAAGTTTTAGGAATGATTATAGTATTTTAAAAACATAATTATTGTTTTACAAAGAACTAAATCAGCACACCTTCCTGTTCCACTGGACTCTTCTTACGTCTGTTTCAGTCAAAGAGATTTTGTACTTTTTTCATTTGTCATACAAAAAAGTATCAGTCTGTCTCTGTATTTCATAAGCAGTTTGGTGCTCAGCAGCCAAAACAAATTAATATGGTTCTCAGTTTGCTGTCAGCACAATTATATTCTGAACCTCTAAATAATTGCAACACAGAAAAAAAAACATGCAGGGGGCTTGAAATGTGCACAACATAATAAACATGTCAATACTGTGAATTTTCTGCAAGATAAAGGAAGACAATCTCAGAAAAGTTTGGATTCTTGTCAGCATTTGATAATCTATAAAGGTTTTTATGCTTATGTGATGCACTTTATAACTAATGTTTAGAAAATTATTATTATTATTATTATTATATGAAGATTATTACTGTATGGAGTCAGTTTATTTCTACATTACTTGCCAAACACCCTATGTTAACATCCGCATTTTTGGTAAGAGAAAAATAAGAGAAGAGCTAGCCCCTAACTATTTATGTTTGATGTTTGCTGTGCAGCCCTCCAGTTGGTGTGAATAATAAAGTAATAACAACACCTACTGGACCTGCATGCTATAAT
This sequence comes from Monopterus albus, assembly GCF_001952655.1. Classification (NCBI taxonomy): domain Eukaryota; kingdom Metazoa; phylum Chordata; class Actinopteri; order Synbranchiformes; family Synbranchidae; genus Monopterus; species Monopterus albus. The sequence continues at coordinate 267,558 of NW_018128099.1, forward strand.
CCATCTGCTCTGATCCTACTGCTGACTGTGCCATTGTTTATATGTCTGTGTGACTCTGGATACAGCATTATTTCCCATTTGTACCATACAGAGAATATTAAAGGTTCACACACCCTCTCGAATGTTACAGTTTAGGTGCCTTGAGGCCTGTAATAAAATCTTAATCACTGGTTCATTTAAATATAGCAGCATTACAGCAAAATTTCTTTTTGAGTATCTGTTATTGAAGGAGATGTGTTCATGTATGAGTTGGTCTCTGGTAATTGCATTTTTTTCAGCAAGTACAGATTTATAAGCACAGTCTAGTCAGATTGTAACTTTTGTTAAAATAGAACTAACTGACAGGGGGATAAAGGAGAAGCAGTTTCTTCTGCTGGCCTGTCAGTATGTGATCTCTGGAAAAGTCTTGATAGGTCAACTGGAGTTGCCATGGTGTTATGTATCCATGCATTTTCAATATTTTGACATTATTGCTACTGATTTCACAGGGACAAAGAAATGTGTGATTGCCAAAAATCCACAAGAGACAGGAAATGTGATTCAAAAGAAAAAGATCTTTATATTTTAAAACATGTCTGCAGAGGATCTCTTCAAGCAGGAGAGCTTTTCATGCCACCCACCTGGCCAAGCACACACCGTTTACAGTTACATAATACAGTGCTGTAGTATAAAGTCCTAAGACCTGGAACTGACTCAGCATTTTTGCACTTCTGTTTCATTCACCCTGAAGTCTGTGGGTTTTTTGAATGGCTTTTTGGTTAGATGCCTGACATAAGGTCTGTGGTTAACAAAAGGCCAATACATTATAGCAGAAGGACTGGAATTGGCCACCCCTGCATTATAGTCTCATTATTTTTAAACTCATGCACTTGCAAATTGTTCTAACTAAATGGCACAGCCATGGTCACTAGCTAGATCACGTCACGGTAATAGGATATGATTTTGTAAGTGCGCTAAGTCAGTGTACAAGCTGGAAGCTGTAGTGGTGACATTGAAGTCATGAGACCGTGGTGCAGTTTGTCTATTGCCTAACAATAGCTTTTTACGTCTGCTGATTGTATTTGGGTTTCAGAAATCATAAAAGCGGTGTGACAATTATCTTGCTGAAGGAAACACTTATTTTTAAACTCATGCACTTGCAAATTGTTCTAACTAAATGGCAGGTAATCAGCAGCAGGGATAGTTGGAACACACAAGCAGGATAGCGGCCCTCGAGGACTGGAATTGGCCACCCCTGCATTATAGTCTCATTATTTTTAAACTCATGCACTTGCAAATTGTTCTAACTAAATGGCACAGCCATGGTCACTAGCTAGATCACGTCACGGTAATAGGATATGATTTTGTAAGTGCGCTAAGTCAGTGTACAAGCTGGAAGCTGTAGTGGTGACATTGAAGTCATGAGACCGTGGTGCAGTTTGTCTATTGCCTAACAATAGCTTTTTACGTCTGCTGATTGTATTTGGGTTTCAGAAATCATAAAAGCGGTGTGACAATTATCTTGCTGAAGGAAACACATCAACTGTTGTTTGTCACAGAACTTATTTTCCGCGGTAACCCAGAAGTCTATGGAAAAATCTGATTGGGGTAATACCAACTTCCCGGCTGGCCTACAAAAACCTCTGTATCTAACTAAAGCTCTTTGCTTTACCATTACCAAAATGTGTTGAAATACATCACTTCTTCTAGCAGCCTTATACAGTATATTAAATCTAAAAAAGGTTTGTTCTCAGATTCAGATGTTTTGGTTGTCACTGTTTCCCTTTCAGCTTCAAACATCCAGCCCATTTACAGAATTCTCAAAAAAAAAAAAAAAAGCAGAATCTCTTAATTTAACAAAACACCCAAGAACTTAAATGACTCCTATCCACTACATTGTGTATTGTCGGTGCCTGTCTTTGTCAGCTTTCAGCTGCATTCACTTCCTAAGCAGTGGGGTAGAATCTGTCATGTTGCTCAGGAGAACTTCACAGAGGGAAGCAGATGTTCTTTCATCAAGCATTCCAGCAGAGTAGAGCAAAGGAAAGGAATTGGAAAACAGAGGAAAGAGGGTTGAAAAAGAAAAAAATATAAAAGAATGCAACACAGGAGGAAGGAAAGGAGGCAGATGGATGTGGAGGAGAAAAGGGTGGTTCTCTTGGTCTCCATGACAGGCACTCTGATAAAGGTTTTTCTGCGATTTGTATACATTAGCAAATGCTAATGACCAAAGCCATGGCTTGGCATCCCATTGTTTTTGTCCCCAAGAGAAAATATCATTTCAAATATTGTCTCTAACAAACACTATAGTGGTTTCTGAATGTTCTCCTGTTAAATTATTTACAACCATTTGCTTTCTTATTTTAATTGCAGATCTTGTTCACTCACTGAAGCATGTTTTAGTCTCTGTAACAGTCTCACAATCTGCCTTCCCTCCATCTGCTTATTTCACCTTGTAACACAATAGGTGCAATGGAAAAAAAGAAAATGGAAACAAAAGTCCAGCTTAATGAGAAGATCATATGTTTACAGAAAAGCCCCTTGTGACTGAACTATTCAAAAAGGCTTATTTTCCTCTTTCCGAAGCCAAGCAAAGAGCCTGGGCAACATGTGTCCTATTAATTCTGTTCATGAGGGTCCATACAGCGTGACTGCTGCTGTTCCTGCAGAGGAGGAGGCGCAGACGCCATCAGGACACACTTGATTCATCTCTGTTTGCTCCTTGTGCCCACTCAACACAGGATAGGAACACATATACTCAAGGGTGGAAATGCTGTATGAGTGCAGTGTTTGTAGCTGCTGCATAATTTATTTATTTTTTTTTTGAGAAAACAAACTTCTTGTTCATATTACACTTGTCAGTGTGTGCCATGTAATACTGGTGTGAAGGGTCCTTGTTTGTTGGAAAAATGAAAACCTATAGAGAAGAATGAAAACCAGCATGACAGTTATACAATGGCACACAACTGACATGTGATGTGCCGTGTAACAAATCTGTTTACTTTTTTTTTTTAACTTTAATAAATTCTGAAAGGTTTTTGGTCTTTAAAGCAACTACGGTGTTGGATGCCAATCTATCCTAGAATATAGACCATAAACCCCAGGAACATGCTTCACTTCATGACAGAAATGCTGAATAAGAGATTGACTTTTTCACAAGCTAGTGGGACATGCAGACACAGACTTTGGCTCTCCTTCCTGTCTACGCTTTTCAACACCTACTGTATGTTTCCTTTATGTATAAGCATGTTGTCAAAAGCCAAAAAGCAATTCCAAAGCCAAGCAGTCAAAAGAACTTAGAAACCAAACACCCAAAGGGAGGAGGCACATGTTCATAATCCCAAGGCATTGTCATGATATTTTTTTTAAATGTGTCATACAGAGCAACTTGCAAAATAGATAAAATCTACAGCGGAATCAATTATTCATTTCCCCCATTTGTACATTGTCTCTGAGTTAAGCTTGTTTGTATCAGTTTAATGAAAAGCTACACTGCAGCACTTTCTGGACAAGATTTGTAATTAGATAGTGAGCTTAGACATAATTGCTGGGATGATGGTGCACCCTACAGAGTCCAAAAAAGCAGCAACTAATTGCTGAATGTGCCATTCTAAGTCAAAATACATTTTTTCCTTTTATTCTATGTTAACCAACCTCATGCAGTATCACCCCCAATAGTGTACAATATACATATATGTTAAAATGACAAGATAAAAACAATAGAAACACACATGACCTTTTCTACTGCCTGCCACCAGTGGGACAGCCTGCTGGGCCCTCTGTCTCTACATGTTTGCAGAGTTTCCTGCAGCTAATAAAATTATACATAATGAAGATGCAGTCAGCCTCTAACAAAAAGCATGCCTATCCTCACACAAAGTAATGACCTTAAACTGCTGTTATCACTATCACTAAGACACAATAATTGAGATCCTGTGGCTCCACTTGAGTTTTCTCCTGTTTCTACTGCTACCACCTGTTAGTTCTTATTAAAACCAAACATGGGATTCAGAAATCCGTCACATATCTGCATCTCTGACTACACCAAACCAGTAATCACTTGCTTTTGGCTGTGATGTTTATCTAGCTTCAGATCCAAAACTATCTAGAAATACAATTCAAGCACACATGAATTATTGACATTTTAATAATTTACTGTTCACTGTTGCATTTAGTTGCAATTTTGAACATAAAAATGTCCAAGGCTTTCTTCTCAGTTGTATTAGCAGGACAGCTAGCCAACAGTGTTGATAATGTAAGCAGACATTAATATAAGTAAAGAAAGCTCACATTCAAAATCAAAATGTCTACTGTTGTTACTTAAGCTGTGTCTGGACTACAAGAGTAGCGTGTGCAGCTCGCAAGAGTCTCGCGCTTGTGTCTACACTGGGCATGTGTTTACGCTCGCATTGGAAGTGCTTGATGTACAAAAAGTGCAAAAAGAAGGCTATAAAAACCTTTTTGAAAAGGAAAAACTACAATCCATAACTACGACCAGTAGTAGACAATGAGGGAATTACTGGCTAAATTGTACAGTGTGTTCAACCTATATTAAAATACAGCAAATGAAAAAAAAAACGCATGTTCAGTAGGTTAGATGTAAGATGTAGCTCGTGTCTTTTAACTATTTTTTCTTGATGCATCTCTCTAGTTTGGTGGAGTTCTAGATGGAACAAGTGAACCTTCATTGTTTTGATGAATTCTGTGGAGTTTTTTACATGCATAGCTCCAAAAAAATAGACTTAAAGTGTAAAAATATGCTTCTGGTTGTGGCTACCTGCATAAAGTGCGAGTAACCAAATATGTATTTTTCTTTGCACTTTGATATATTCCACCACTTGGAGCTAAATTAGTCACAGATTTCAAGTTTATGGTTTCACCTCTATGTGCATGTGTGTCAGATGCTAGTTTACATAAATCTTAATACAATAATCATTATGAGCATTTACTATATACTTGTAAAACAAAGAATAAAGCTAGAGGTGCATACACAGTTTATTAGCAACACCCAGCTAAAACTAATGCAGTCAGAAGCAACACTCATGCAAGGAATAATCTCCTCCACAATGTTCAGTTATTGTTCACACTGTTTTAGAGAGGCGTGGCTGTCATTTGTGGCGCTGTTGAATTCTGTGACATGCTGACAGGTGTTTCTGTTACGTATCTTGCCCTCCACATTTATATCAGTGAGATTAGGCTAAACAACAGAAACATCTTTCTGTGAAATGCAGTAGAGTTCAACAGCAGCACAAACTACTGTACAGTCACTAAATTGACCACACAGTTTTGGGCACATTATTTTAAGCCTTGTGGACAAAAATAGTCTGGTAAGGGGTTAAAGATTAATGTCCTGAAAAGAAACCAATGGGCTTGGAGATGACAGCCATAAACAGTAGGTAAGTCAGAAGTTTCTGAGCTGGACTCATGGGAACTGTTGACAATAAGAAAATATAGAATAACACCAGAGTTGCATTTAATTACAGACTGAATAAACTGAATTTGATGTATGCAGTTGGTGGAATTCTCCTTTAATAAAACAATTCTAAGCTTGTTTGGAGACAATAATTTGTCTTCTCATTCTCTTTCACTGCTATTTTCCTACTTACTATTAATATTATTCATAACTTCAGATTTATCGAAACTCATATTTATTTTCTCAGTACAATGCTGTCATGCATATATGATGGCGGTCAGGACTAGGAACTGTGATCTCCAAATATGGGCATTTTAAATGCTTTCAAAATGTCCACAACTATCCACAACTCATCCCATTTAAGTATTTAAACACAGCTAAAATAAAATCTTGGTCAGTCCATCATGATGCTTACATTGGCCAGTTAATCTCAATGTACTGGCTGGAATGTAATTCTCCTGCAGGTTGTGTGTTGTGAGCCCTAATCCTTCCCACTGGAGGTATGTGGTGCTATAAATATGCTAAATTTATTTAGTTCAATCATAACTTTATCTCATAAAATCATATTCCAAGTTTAGTTATTGTATGATTTTGGTAATATTTGCTGGTTTGCATGTTCCTGCATGAAATAGACAGAATCTCTTAGGCAAATGTGTTATTCAAAGACAAATTGGGATGTTGCATGTACAGTATACAAGGCTTTAGCTGACAAACTAGGCTACATGCTCGCTGCCTTTGCAACTCTGAAGTGTGTGTATATGTATGTGTATATATAGTGTATGCTACACTACTTACAGTATGAGGGGTTCCTGTATGTTTCGCTCTCTCTCTCTCTCTGTGCATTTGTGTGTACACACTTGTGCTTTAACCTCATTTTATTGACACCGATGCATTGCCTGCTGTGTTTTAATGTGGGATGCTCTTTTCCTGCCCCTCAGCTCAAGGTGCAGCCAGAGATATTCCACATGCTTCAGAACTCCTCCTGCGATGAGCTGGAAGAGCAACAGGAAGGCACAGCTTATTACCAACCGGTTGTTCACTAAGGTAATTAATAATAATTTGTATAATATGCATCTTGTGCACTAACTAATATCAAAAAAGCCCTATTGGATTTGATTAATCTTCCCAGTAAAGATAGCTAGATCAGGACATAAGTAAAATACCAGTGTGTCTCATATTCACAATGATGCCGTTTGTTTAAAATGTCTCCCAGGGAGATAATGATTGGTACATGTATTTACGTGTGCATAATTCTAATATTGGAAGAATTAATCAAATTAGTGCAGTACTGATTAGATGCCCCCTTTTTAAAAGTTGAGACCCTGCCCCTGAGAAACTCTCTACAACCCTGTTTTACATTACCAATGTGTAAAATGATAATGTGAAAGTATCACTCAAATCAACAGCTCAGAGTTTTATAGAGTTTCATCTCTCGCACGTCACCTAACAATGTTTGCTGTTTTGGTTCACTCTCGGGTCTTTCATAGCAAAATGTTGCGATGCAGCAAGGAGCTGTAAAGACCCTTTATCTGCTCAGCACCAGACAGACAGCATTCAACAAGAGCTGAAGACTTTCTGGTGAACATAGTGGAGGATATAACAACTAAATCTCAGTGCTTCCCTCAGGAGATGGTGGAGACCACAGCAGAGACCAAAAACAAAAGTGAGCTAAAAAGGAACAAATATTTTGACTTACATTTGCCAGATTGACAGAGACACAACCATAAGTTACTAAAAATGTTGAGCTAATGGAGGTGCAAATAACAAGTGTTTGCTAACAAGTTTGAATTATGAACAGAAAAGGTGGTAATATGATAATTTTGCACTTTCAAAAATTAAATAAATCTGTAATTGCATGTTTAAAATTAGACTTCTGATTTAATGCAATACCTTGTTCTTTTCCTAAACTAGAAGAAATTATATTTAAAGCCTTTTTGATATGCTTTTGGAGAGAGTTGCAAGCTATGTGTACATAGAAAACTAGACTAATTAAATGGAAACATCTGTCATACAGACAGCCAAAACACATTACTGCACTCCACCTGTGCAGTGATACTAATACATGGTCGTTCCAATTGAATCCTTTATAGAGCAACTTAACAGCAGCTATTGATTTTAATTTTTTCTGGCTCACCTTGCTGCAGCCATGCAGCAGTGGACCTCAGGGTGTGCCAGTACACCTTGACACCACAGATGGGCGTGGTTACAAATAGGTTACAAATACATGACGATATCCTCAGCTTCAAAAGCTGCCTCACGACATCAGTACATAACAGAACCAGAGTGGAGTATGATAGTGACAAACCTTTACATTTTAGTCCAGCAAAAACTGTCTCAGTCAAGTTAGAGCAACAATTCATTAATTTGTGATTTCTTAATCTGACACAGCAACCATCTTGAAAGGCACAAATATAATTCAGTCTGATCTCAGTGAAGAGTTAGTGACACCTGGTAGACAAGACATGAACCCTGCTGTCTGGTGTCAAAACTCTGTATGCCTAGTCATTCCTTCCATCTAAGGATGCTCCCAGCACTGGACAGAATGTTCCAAAAACAATGACAAGTTACAATTATAATTCTCAGAAATGCATTTTTTTTTTTTTGGTCCCTATACCATACAGTCTTATTTGTTTACATTTCATCATTTCATTTATTTACTAAAATGGATTCTATTTCAGGGCATAGAACATGGTGAAGTATGATCAGCACCGCTGCCTGTCTATCTGCCTCATTGATTTTTAAACATATGGACATATCACAGTCTTACTTTTTCTTTGTGGACAGACCATCCCTCCCAGAGACTAATGGCCTTCTCAGGAATGTAGCAGTTATCCCTCCTTACCCCCTCCACTCTCCTGCCAACAGCAAAATGTCAAAACAACTTGTCTGTTTAGAGAGCTGACTGGCTCACAGTCATACAGGTGACAAGTCTCCCCTCCAACCAGACACATCTTTTTATTACATACCATTACTGTCACCTAGCAACCTGTATGCGTGTGTGTTTGTGTTCATGGCCACGCATGTTGTATACGTTACTGTCAGACAGCCGTCAGCCAACATCTTTTCATAGCCTTTGCTGTGGCAATGCTTTGCAGCATTCCAGTGAATAACAGAGAGCCAGAGCTGCTAAACAGGGACACTTAATGAAGACAGTCCCTGACACAGCCACTCACGACTGAATGATGGCATTGTTATGTGGGCAAAGGAAGGCTGATTTATTTATATAGCACATTTCAAACACAGAGGCAACCTAAAAACATTAGAATAATATTAAAGAACAATAACCATAATACAATCAATTAGGACAGGATAAAATAAATGCATAATAATACATAAAATGAAATACAATACATAAAATTAAAAATAAATTACAAATATGCAAAGATAATACAGGGTGGGCCATGGAAAAGTAGGCCATGTACCCATATTGCCCATGGCACTGGTTTTGGAGGTGGGCCACTTTTCTGTGGCCCACCCTGTAGGCCACAAATACAGATGCAGTGCAGTAATCAGTTGTGAGTTGCTCCAAATGCAACAAAGTGCAGTAGATAAACCAATCAATTAAAGGCACATGAAAACAGCACTTTTCAGTTTGGACCTAAAAGTGGCTAAAGTCGGGGGATGTTTAAGGTCACCGTGAAGTTGTTTCTGTTTGCAGCATAGTTGCTAAAAGCAGTTTCACTGTGCTTGGTTTTGACTAAACACGGTGAATATGTGCACCATATTTTGTACAAATTCATCTGGTAGTTGAAGCAATATTACACTAAGAATTAAAAATACCAACAAAAATACCAACTCCATGGTGGTGTTCATTCTTTTGGGGCCATAAATGTGTGTACTTATTAAGCTTATAAAGTGTACAGCCCCTCAAGTGTCTTTGAATATCTCAAAAAGTGCTATATAAATAAAATGTATTATATGGTTAACATATTGAACATCCCAGGTCCATTGTAGACCCCAAACTCACGAAAACAGAGGTGTTGCACACCCATATACCACACTAACCTCCACACTGTCACTTACCACCTCACTACTACCTTAATGTTAACTAATAATAAAGGAAAGTATGGTGGGTCTCGTGGAATAGACATCTGTTCTGGTACAGAACACAGTGAGCAGAAGTAATTTGTTAGTTTAGCCTAATTTTAATATCTAACTTATGCCAAATGTCTCCTTTAACATTAACTGATGATGTTGTCTCATTGTGAATAGTAAAGTCACTTCAATAATCTTTGAAAATTGCATTTTAAAATGACTTTATAAGCCAAAGAGTGTTGCCATGTACAGCCTTCCTTTTAGTTGCCACTTATCTGTTATTCATACATTTCTAATGCAGATACAATCATTTCTTAGAAGCCTTTTAAGAAAAAAATATGTAAAACAATGTAAAACATGCATTTGACATCTGGGTTTGGTGTCAGCCTCACAATAAATGAGGCCAACCTATTTGGATCTGTCGCATTGCTTTGACATTTCGTAGTCATACAGGAAAACCTCCATCACAGAGGAGGTAAACATAACAATTTCTGCTCTGACACTAGGCCCAACATACCTGACAGGATACCTGCATACAAGGCGTGCTGATTTTTTTCTTCATTCTCTCTTTTTTGACTGGAATCACTCCCTGTCTTACCGTTACTGTCACTCTGACCATCTCAAACAATGGGCTGGAACAAGTCGGGGATTCATTCCTTCATTCTGGGAAACAGAGGGAACCAACTTTAAATTCAAACCTTCAAGCAGACAAATCATAAAGAACATAAATGAAAAGTAAAAAACATTTAATTGCAAAATACATCAGAAATGGTTATATGCTAGTTTAAGGATATTTAACCAAGGTCCCTTCACACTATGTGATGTTGGTGGTGGTGATTTGTTGTGTTCTTGGTGTTTACAATCCACTTAATGATTTCCTTCTTTACTGTTCAATTGGTGTTATAAGTCTGGTTGTAACACATTTATAGCTAAATTTAAGCACTAATCATTTCTTAGATTTAAAATTCCCAAGGTGTGGTTAACCATTTTATGACTGATACTTTTACCAAATTAACTTTATGAGACTGATCTGAACACATTTCATGACACCTACATTTTGTTGGCCTCTAAGGTAAGGCTTAGCAATTATTCCTACACCACTGGTGAGGAGAGAGGCAGGCTTTAAGTCTGGCTGGACTCTACTTGTTTCCACAGACTGCTAAACTATGGCTGGATAAATTCTGTTAGGGGTTTATCAAACTGTAAATGCAAGGTTTAAAAAAAGTGTCCTTACAATGTCTGCCCATTTTAAAGAAGCTTTTTGAAAGTATAACATTTTTTGTTTATGACATTTTAAAAAAGCTTATTAATAAATTGAAAAATCACAAGCATGGTCCGGAATGTTTTAATATTGCAAAAATAAAAAAAAAATGGCCCTTTTAAAATGCTGACAGCTAACACATTTAAAAACTATCCATTTTTACTTCTTACAAACATCACTGAAGCATCCATCAGCCCATTCAACTTATGGACAAACTTATAAAAAAGCCACTGGCTCTGTCTTCCAATCTTAGCCCTTTGAGAAATGAGGGCAAGTTAATAATTATATTAAAAGCCTGTCCTGCTCCTGCATTCTCTTTTGACATATCCATTTGTTACACTTGTGTAGTGAAACGGTTCCCCCTTAATAAATACATTCAGGGATCAAACTGGAGTACTGTGAAACATTATTGGGACACACTGATATTTTTCCCACAAGGCAGCAGTTGGCATTTAAGAGCACTATACTAAATAAAAGAATATTGATTTGCCTAAATGAATCCCTAGTCTAACCTTCAAAAGTGCATGAATTGAGGGCATGTCTCATGTACATTACTGGTGAGAGATGTTTTAAAACCTGCCAACAGCACAGATTCTTTTGTAAATTGTAGACAATAGCTGTGTCCCAATTCAGAGGATGTATCCTTCAAAGACTGCATTTGAAGACTGACTACGTCAAAGCATCGTGACAGTGCCGTCTCATTTTGAAGGCTCCTTCGAATGTGGCTGAGAAATGCATCCTTCTTTTGCCGGCTGACGAAGGCTCCAATTGGTGGATCTTTTCCGACCCATCCTAACCCAAGATTCTTAGTGCACTCCCAGAGAGCAGAGCAGCTGTTAATGTTGCTAGGTGTCAGGAGCTTCATAATGCAACAGCAATGGGAGGAACAGTTAGTAACGTAAATAGGAAATGCTGAGTAGTCCAGACCATCTCATTTCGGTTTGGCCCTTAGTTTGGTCTTCACGGTCGATGACAGCTATGAAGGCCACACCTTCATAGACTATGTCCTTTGAAGGATGCAGCCCCTGAATTGAGATATGGCTATTGTGATATATTCTACTGTACATCATACAATATCAGTGGTTGTACTCAGCAGCTGAGCACAGTAAACTGCTTTTTGACTTGGTAGCAGAGACTAACAGGAGAGTTGTATTTAACACTTGCCAAGTGTTTAGACAAGGAATTATTAATCTCTAATTAAGGGCCAACAAGATGGAAGAGGTTCGGCTACTGGAGCAATGTCTGGTGTTCAAATGAATCTCACAAACCATATGTTTGAACACTTTCTTACTGTATTTGAACGTGTGCACATATACAAAACAATTTAGATAACTAAAATAATGAAAAATATGGAAAATGAATAAACCAAAATAACAAAAGCTTAACCGTGTTAAGTATTTTTTTGTCTTCACAGACCAATATCACAAAACTAAGTAATCCCTCCTCCTTGTGAGGAACAAGTAAATCTTGAATAATGGTTTACTTAGGATACGTTCCCTTTTTATGTCTGCAATATCATAGGGTGCACCCAATCTAAATCTGGTATCCAATGTGGAGTGGAATCCAATTGGATAATTTTCAAATCCAAATCCTTTTCGAATCAATCAACCATACAAGAATCCAAAGTTTACAATACTGGTAACGCCATAATAACATTGTCTCTTCAGTGCATATACAGTTTCATCAGTACTAAAGTAGTTCAGTCCAAGGAAACAATAAAAGTCAAATCAACACTCCAGAAGTCCAAATAAGTCCAGTCTCAGTATGATGATGAAAAAATATACTGCACCAGAAGGCGTATTTGAATCCTTTGTCCACCACACAGGGAGTGTAGTAATACCTGTATGCTGATTCCATCTATGTAGCGCGACGTTTTAAGAAAATATCGCTTATTCGCGTCGCGTTCGGTGTGAATACTTTTGGTGCGTTAAATTCGCCTGCGTTTTTTTCGCTTTTTCGTTCGGTGTGAAAAGGCCTTTAGTATCTCAATGCATTCAACTTCCAGTATTTAACACTATATTTTTATAATGCTAAGTATAACATTATGAATTTACCTACATACTTAAACATATTCACATTTCCAGCGTATATTAATCACAAGTGAATATTCATATATATATATATACATAAACAAAATGTATGGCTCACCAATCTCCTTGTATTAATACGAGCATACGGTAATGTCCACTCAGAATGGCGCACACACAACGCTACCGTCTTATTTCTTCAACACACAATGGCATGGTTTTAACATAACACTCAATTTAATTTCTCATAAAATTCAACAAAATACATAGGTGTAACCATAAAGTTTTACCTTCTGCTTCTCGCTCACTAACGAGGTAGAATTCCCCAATTCATTGCTGGCCCGGACACGAGATAATGGCGTCAGCCATTAGCTACTATCTTTAGCTCACAGTGCTTTCACTCGCTACCACGACCAATTCTCAATTGGTGCCAACTGGAAAAAGAATTAATTCTTTTTCTTCCTTTCCCTCGCGACTGTATCCGTAGTCGCTATGTCATATATCCAATTTCAATATTAAAGTGTCTTTGGCCTTTTCTGCTCACACTACCCAGGTAAACTCCCAAAAAGTGTAGCTCTTTTAATCTCTGTCCATACTCCGTTTTTCTGTTCTGCCACACCCCTGACTCTACCCAAGGGCGGAACTTGTGATGCGTATCTCACCTGACCCTGACAGTTTCTGATTGGTTTTGTTACTTATAAATCTTCTACTTATTTCTTTTCCCATATGATAGTGGAAAATGCACAACCCTTCACTATAAAGTTACCTCTATGTATCAGTTTTCTTTTTGTTTTTTTTGTTTTTTTCAATAACCACAACACCAGGTGGGTTACATGTAGGTTGGCAGAAAACTTGACAGTTTCTGAGCCTCTATTTTATTTACAAAATAGCCAATTTTGACCTGTACTAGGTGCAGTGTGGTCTTATGGATCCATTTGGGCCTGGAATTATAATCTTAAAATAAGACAATAATATCCTGCTCTGTGAAAATGTGATTCAGACAAAACTGAAGTGGTGCTTCTGGCTATATAAAACCTAAAATATGGCTCAGTGGAATGATGCCATGAGTGTCTGACCCTGTATAAAAACTTCTCTTTTTAAATTTATTCCTGTATAATGGCCTTACAAAACTGCAGTGGTTTGATACAAATGTCAAATGTGTTGTTACAAGGTCCAGGGTTGACTGAAATATAATTATCAAAAGTTTGTAGTACTTGACTGTGCTCTCAAGCTCCACCACTACTGACAGCATAAGCACAGATGTTTGGGTTACCTACACTATGGTCTGCAGTCAGCCTTACCCAACAGAAGAAAGTAGTCTGTGTGAATGTGGAAGTACTACCTTACAGTTAATTTATTTAATTTTGGAATTAAAGACACCATGGTAGCACCAGGACAGCCCTGAAATTTAGTACCAAGCTAGCAAGTCCCTAGGAGGTCCCTACATTTGCTGTGTGGTACAGAGTAGTAGTACTCAGGTAAACATCAAAAAACCTGAAATAAGGCATAATTTTTACTTTTTTTTTTAGTAAAATCTCATTTAGATAAAAAGAAGTAAAAACCAAAGCCCAAAACAAATTTTGTCTATAGGAGGGTGACGAATGAACATGCTGTAAGGAGGCTAAAAGAGGATCTTATGGGGCAAAACTGGGAAGCAGTTTATAGAGAGGATGACTTAGATAAAGCATATGAGCAATTTTTAAACATATTTAAGATTGTATATGACAAGAACTGTCCTCGTAAGCAGTATAAAAATAAAAGGAATTACAGTGAGAGACCGTGGATGAGTAAGGGATTTGAAGCCCATAGTTGAAAAGGAAATTATAGAGATAGTGAACAAATGTGGTAACAAAACATCCAGTGATAGTGATGGTATCACCATGACAACTGTCAAATGGGTAATTGAGGGGATGTGTAAACCATTAACCCATATTTTTAACATGTCATTTCGACTTGGGCAGTTCCCCACTACTATGACAATAGCTAAGGTTATTCCTCTGTATAAATCTGGTGATAAGCACAACTTCACAAATTATAGACCGGTTTCTCTGTTGTCACAATTTTCAAAAATTCTGGAAAAACTCTTTAATAACAGATTAGACACATTTATTGACAAACATACAATCTTATCTGATTGCTAATATGGTTTTAGGTCGAAAAGATCGACATCCTTGGCCATTACTGACCTGATGGAGGACATTACAAGTGCTATGGATGAGAAAAAATTTACGATGGGGATATTTATTGACCTAAGAAAAGCATTTGATACAATTAATCATGAACTATTAATGGACAAGTTAGAGAAATATGGGATTAGAGGAATAGTTTGGAAGTGGATCAGAAGTTATTTGACACAGAGGCGTCAATTTGTGAGGTTGGGTGAATACCAATCGAGTGAGCTGGATATTGTATGTGGAGTGCCTCAGGGTTCTGTTTTGGGACCTAAACTGTTTATATTATACATCAATGATATATGTAAGGTTTCTGAAACTGTTAAAATGGTTTTGTTTGCTGATGATACTACCATTTGGGCATCTGATGAAAACTTACGGCAACTCTCGGTAAGGGTTTCAGAGGAATTTGTGAAGATAAAGAAATGGTGTGATAGTAATTTACTATCTTTGAATTTGGAGAAAACTAAATATATGGTATTTGGGAACCGTAGACCACATAATGAACTTCAATTGAGAATTGGGGGTGCTAATATCGAACGAGTGTATGAAATCAAATTTTTGGGTGTCATGGTTGACGACAGATTATCCTGGAAATCTCATATCAGTTATGTTCAGCATAAAATAGCTAAAAATATATCGATATTGGCAAGGGTTAGATATATGCTGGACGTTAAAGCATTGCGTATTTTGTATTCTTCATTGATTTTGCCATATTTGGAGTATGGTGTTGAAAACTGGGGAAATACATACAGGAGTTCACTTCAACCATTGTACATATTACAGAAGAGAGCGATAAGAGTTGTGCACAAGATGGGGTATAGGGATCACACAAATGCAGTTTTCATACAGTCCAAATTGTTAAAATTCTTTGATTTAGTGGAATATAAGACTGCTGTGTTTATGTATAAAGCCAGGAACGACTTATTACCTGGTGGAATCCTAAAGTTATTTGGTGAAAGGGAAGGGGGATATAACTTAAGGGGTCACTTAAATTTAAGGGTTCATGCTATACGTACAACCAAAAAAAGATTTTGTATTTCTATAAGTGGGGTCAAATTATGGAATAATTTAACTGTGGACATGAAAAATAGTACTAGAATTGAGGAGTTTAAACATAAATATAAATGTATGTGTTATACAAGATATATGCAAGAATAAGATTATTCGAGAAGGTATTAAGGAAATACTTTGTTTATTTATGTAGAGATACTGCTTGCAGCCAATGATGCATTAATTTTTGTATAATATGATGTCATGGGGTAGGACTGGATAAGTCTGACTTCTTCCTACTCCATTCAAACATGTAATATGTGTAAGCAAACTGATTTTGGATTAGCATTGGTTGGATATGTGTAATTATGTGTGTTGTTGCCTTTTGTTCATTTGTTCTGTTCTGCATGTTTGAAAGAATAAAATCAATCAATCAATCAATCAATCAAACATGTGGTAGATGTGCTTTTTTGATGCTCCACAAAAACAAAAACGGTAATCCTGACTTGTTTATTTTCTTTTTGTCCAATGAACTAATTGAATGAACAGATGATATGCCAATCTTTCTCTTTTACTGTGTTTTGTGAAATGTATTTTGTGTGTGTTTGTTTTGGAAAATTATTTGTGTTTTGCACCTAAGGACCACTGTACAAAAAGGTTCAAAACACTCAAACCTTGTTTTAATGAGCTGGCGAGGCTGTGCACCCTAACTCCCATATGGCTTCTGAAATATGCTGTTCTTGCATGATAAAGCCATTAATCATGCTCTAAAGATTTAGTGTGCATAGTCACCATCATACTGGAGGTTTTATGTCTCCTTGTCTCTGCCCTCTGAGGATAGATGGGCAGAAAGAGGGTATACTGTATTCTCCGCTGTCAGTTTAGAAACGTGGCAACACCGAGTAGCTGGTCAACACAGTAGGTGTATCACTTTTGTTTATAACAGACGAGGACAACAGCAACAACTCAGTGCCCCATTCCTTTAACAGAATTACATTTTAACAATACAATATTCCTAGATGCTTCTATTGGCTCCCAACTATGAACTTTGGGGGCCCTATTTTGAGGATCCACAGCCTCTGATCAAGATGTATTGTAAGAGGTGTTTAAGTGTGTCCATGTTCATTTCAATAATTTAACGAAGAGGAAAACGGTTCAAGTCCCTTTCAAGAAGCAAAAGGGTTGTACTTGATCTCTGCATTAGAGCAGAGGTGTGACATCCATCCATTGTCTATACCGCTTAATCCCAAACGGGGTCACGGGGGGCTGGAGCCAATCCCAGCCAGCTGCTGGGTAGAGTGGGTGTAACATGCAATTAGCCAATCAGTATGTAACCTCACATCCCCTTTAAGAGGTGTGTGACTCTGACCGTTTGGCAAATTTGTCTGCTGCCAGAATTTTCAGCCGTTATGCAACAGATGTCAAGTGTGTTTGATTTGATTTATTTATTCTTTC
>NW_018128099.1:292305-302311 GCF_001952655.1 Monopterus albus
TGAAATATAATCCTCTTCTGCTTCAAGGGAGCATAATAAGGAAGACTTGCTGCTGCGTGTAAATTGACAAATGTCAGGCTTGGGAAGGGCACTGCAGCTATCATGGACTAATCATAATGGACTAATCCATTAACAAGGATTCAGCAGCAGGGGTTCATTAACTGAGGTAGACATGTAGAGGCCCAACTTTAATCTTTCCACTCAAGTCACTTCTGAGAGACACATTACTTCTCTGTCGTGCTGTAGGAATGCCAGCAGAGAATCAATGTGTTTCTTCATGCGCTTCGTGATGTGTGTTTGTGTACATGTGTATGTAGTGTACAGAAATGGCAAGTTTTGAAAGAATTACCAGATGGCTGTGTTCTTAGGGGGAGACTGCCAAGGTTAATGATAATGAAGTATTAACAGGATTGATGTGTAATTAGACTGATGGATGGAGTCACTGGGAGTGCGTATTTGTGTGAGTATACGTGTGCTCATACACACACACACACAAATGCACATATGCATGAACTGACGCCATCAAAGAGGACAATTCCCTCGGGTCTATTATACTCAATTCATCTTCACACATGCAACATGAGTTTAATGTGGTAAGGGACACAGTTTTACTATGCTTCCATGAAATAGGCTCTCACATGAGCATGTGTGTGCAATACATTTAAAATTTGATGTTGCAGCGTCACACTACATTCAAGTGTCTAACCGCTATCTAAGGACCTTGTGTAGATCACTGATAATTTTCCACTGGAGCACAGACAGCACTCTGATGTGTTTATTATTTCATAGCTCAGAAATCCATGCCCACACATTTTATATTTTATTATTGATTTTAAAACGAATATGGATGCGTTACTATTGGAAACAGACAATGTTTGCTTGATGTAACATAGTATGAGGCCTTGGTGAAACCATTTTTGTCTTTTCCCATTCAGCCACACAGCTACCTCCAACCTAGAGACCTTCCTCCTCTGTCCTTATCTCATTCTAATCTCATCTGTGCTTTCACCCCTAAATAAAGCAATCTGTATGGCGAAGGACCTCCCAGGATACTGTAATTGGCTCCCATCTGATTGAACCTAAAGGTCTTGTTTGAAAAGAATGAGCCACATATTAATTATAGCAATATGTTCATGCTTTGAGCTTTATCCTTCATCAGCAGAAATTAAAGAAACCATTATGTTTTGATATGTTTGTTTTGATTGGTTTCAAAACTTTAAACCTTTTTTTTTGTGAAGGAATCCAACTGTTATGCATTTTTATGTATTAATTTTTAGGCTCAGTGCCTACTTACCTGTCTACTTGCAGCTTTTTTAATCAACAAATTGCCATTATAAAAGCTATTAATAAAAACATATTAATTATACCAGAATTTTATAATTCTATTGTATTCTGCATTCAGCTTAAAACACATCTTTTGTAAGAAAATTCTGTTCGATTTCAGACCTACTGCCAAATCCCTAATGAATGCACATCTATTCATATACCCTGACAACCTGTGCTTTGTGATGCTTCTTTTCTACTTTGCCAGTATCTTCTATAGATTCATCTTGGGCAGAATTGACAGAAAAGCTGTGTTTCAAAGGTTATAACCCCATTAAATGGCCATTATCAGTTATAATTATGCCCAAATTATGCTTTTCTTATCATGCCCTTAATTATGCTTCATTTGCAACGACAAAGCAACACTTTGAGAGGGGAGACAGCTGTTTGTTGACTGTTTCAAACCAACAGTCACCATTGTTATTTTAATAAGTTTATATTTTACCCCAAACCAGGATTTTTTCTAAATCTAACCCAATCCTTGTGCAAGTCCTCTTAAGGCATGGCACATGTTGGCTAGTTGAAACCTACAAAGACCAGGGAAGGCACACTTAAAGACTGTTCCCATCAACTGGTGTGGAGTTTTAGTTCTTGACATTCAGGAAGGTCCACACACCTTATGTTAGAGCAAATATTGTGGACAACAATTAGTTCTATGTTTTTGAAGCCCATAGTTGAAAAGGAAATTATAGAGATAGTGAATAAATGTGGCAACAAAACATCTAGTGATAGTGATGGTATCACTATGACAACTGTTAAATGGGTAATTGAGGGGATATGCAAACCATTAACCCATATTTTTAACATGTCGTTTCGACTTGGTCAGTTCCCCAATAATATGAAAATAGCAAAGGTTATTCCACTGTATAAATCTGGTGATGAGTCTCCTCAGTCTCTACCCTTCATTTGCACTAATATGCAACAGAGTGCAAATGTAGGACAAAGGTTGTGATTGTAATTTAACTTCCATATCAGGTGATGTGTTCATTTTCCACTCACGACAGAGAGGGACAGAAAGTGACCTTTCCTCTTATTGGACATGGCAGCAGCCAGCACAGTGAGCAATGTAGTGACTCAGCCAATAGGAATGCACCACTCCCCCCTGCATCTCCTGGAATCCTCACACAGGTTCTCACAGGGAGATGGGGAGTGTCCGGGTGGGGGGGTCCGGAAAGGACGATGTTCTACACATTGCTGCTAATCCATACGTTTCTTCATAATCCTTTCTGGTGACATTTTACTTATGGTCATGGAATTATGTTTTTTCTCTGTTCTTATGAGATTAACAGATTAGAAATCATCCAAAACTGAGTGGCACCTTTAGCAAAAACATTTTGTATACTCTCTAACAGCCTGTTTCCTTGATGTTGATCTGGCACCATGTTCAGTGACCCTTAACATAATTACAGGTTTAAGTGAGTCTCAAATTTAGCCCCACACAGATTTTCCCCACTAGAAATTTGAACCAGGTTAACCTGGTAACAGACCTGTTTGTTCAGCCTGGTCACGCCCTTAACCACAGGATTTAGCCTGTCAGGAACCAAATGCCAATGGTTAAGACAGGTAACGTTGACGATGCCACTGACTAACAGGGGAGCCCAGAGGAGTTTGTCTTGATTGTTTAGGCATCAGTGTAGGCAATACTATTGCTGCTAAGTCATACTCATGTATTTATTTATAAGGGAATAGTTTGACATTTTTGGAAATATACCTGTTTGCTTTCTTTTCAGGACTTATGAAAATCAATACCACTGTCACATAGCTGGGCAGACTGTGAATTTCAGACTGTTAACAATTTGGACATTACTTAATCTCGTACATTGAGGTAACTCACACCTCATGATTTAGTCAGCTTTTCTACATGGCCAGAACCTGCAGCATTTATGTTCACACAGTATGGACTAAGCGGTCCCAACATGGCTGCTTGCACTGAATGTTAAGCACAGAACCCCCGGTAGCTTTTGTCCATTGACAATTACAACAAGGTTTATTCACCCAAGATGGCTGTGTCCCAAAAAAAGCAAAATGGCAGCATTACTGCTCAGTTCTAATATGAAAGTAAATGGAAGATGCAGACAATCTGGTGTTTGCTCTGCATTCAAGTTGTTATAATTTTTTTAGTATATTACTTGTGTGGTGTAGAAGAGAATTATTTATGTAGAGATACTGCTTGCAAACCAGTGATGGTAAGATGATGTCATGGGGTAGGACTGGATAAGTCTGACTTCTTCCTACTCCATTCAAGCATGTACTAGGTATAAGCAAATTGATATTGGATTAGCATTTGTTGGATATGTGTAAAATTATGTGTGTTGACATATCAACTGTCTTTACATGCTTGAAAGAATAAATCAAATCAAATTATTTCTCATTTATCAATCAATTATGAAGTACTGTTTAATTGGAGACTGATTGATTGATGAAACAACCATCATTTTTGCTTTATGATTATTTTTTTATTTAGAACATACAGCCTTTATTGTGCTTGGCGTGTTAAGATCAAGAACTTTATGTTTATTTTAGTAAATGGATACAGAGCAGTCAACATGGATCATTTACTGAGGAGATTTTACAAATGACAGTGGCTGAGTCTGCACAGTGAGTGGTATGTTGCTTGGCAAAAATACCTTACCTCCTGTTTCCCTTGAGGGAAGTTTCACTAGTGCCCCCTGGATTATGCAGAGTCATTTTTTCCTATGTAGAATCTTGCAGTCCCTGGGCTGAAAATGTTCATATTTGTCCTGAGGATGACATTGTATCACCACATTTATAATAATTCTTCCTCTGCTTAACACATGTATGGTTAATACCCAGCAAGTCCTCCAGTCTATATGGTCATTTATCCCTTCCCTCGCATATGACCCACAGGAGCATCTCCTTTAACAGCAGTAGTGGGTGGAGGTGTTGCAACCTTAACAACAGCATGTGTTGCACTACCAAACTTTACTGACTGTTATCATCATGGAAATAGCCATAAACATGATAGCTAGCAGTAAGCTAGTAGAAATCCATTATCTTGGAAACTGTCATAAATATGTCATTACAATGATGAAACCATCATGGTTCCATTATGTTCTGCCACATAAACTACTTGGTTAGGTTTAGGAACAAATGCAATGTTGTTATATTTAGGAACAAAAATTCTTGAAAACATAAGTGACACTCTGGAATTGAACCCTATACACATGGGAGAAAGGTTTGTGTTTTGTCTACCTAGTCATTCTGGGAATAAAAATATCCCAGGAAATACATGAGGGAGAAATAACTTCTTGTCATTGTTTACAAAAGATGTAGCTGTAACACAGTGTAACAACTAACCCCACAGTTTTGGAGGCTGTACTTTAGCTTAGCTAGCATGTGCTTTGAGCTGGTCACATTTAAAAACAGTGCTGTGGTGCAGGCAACAAGATGGTGATTAAAGTAATTTTGTGATTTACACATGCATTTCAGTAACTAAAAAACACATGATGAAAAAAATAAGACATGCCCTGAAAACATTTTTTCAAAACACTGATGCATCTTTCTGAATTTTTGCAGAAGACCGTTAAGTAAATATGGATATATGGCCAGAATCTCAAACTGCTTGACCTTGTATCTAAACATAATTGTTACCAGCATTTGGGAGCAGCAGGATCTCATAGATAGTGCTACAAATAACCTTGTTGCAGCCCCTGACTCACTAACCTCATTAAAATGCTGTCATCTAGACTTTAAACATACTTAAAGGTATGCACCTTTGTCTTCTGCCTGCTTTTTTCTAACACCAGTAGTATGACAAAGAAAAATCCTGGGTGTGGGTGTGGGAGGGTTAGACATGTGGTCTGATAAATTAAAATAATTATTATTACAAGAACAGTCCATAGATTTGCTTTCGTATTTGAACACTGATAATGGACGCAGCAGATTAGAGGACATGTACCATCATTGCAGTGAAATTGACCCAAAATAGGATCAACAGGCCATGAAATTGCCACAGAGATAGTGTGAGTGAGGTTATTTTACTGACTGTGAGAGTCCTCAAATGAGCTACAAAATGTAGTTGCTTGGTTTTTAGGATCCCAGGAAGCCTAAAGAGAATGAGGTGAAATATTTATTGTCTTTTGCACAAGGGTTCATGAAGTAGTGTTAAATAAAGGGCCATTCAAGACAAAGGGATTTGTAGTGTTTCAGCTGCTATGTGGAGCACGGATGAGTGATGCAGTATGTTTCTCCTTGTCATGACAGTCGATCTCCTGACATGATGTCTTTCACAGGTCTCATTCTTTATTATCACTGTGTGTTACACAGATCAAGGAGACACTAGTTCATAGATAAGTGATTGACTGTGTGAATATGCAGTATCTGCTATGCCATTTTCATCTTTGAGGTAAAAGAAGCATATAGCTCCGTTGCCATGGACACCTCCAAGTTCCTGAGACTGTTGGGATTCTTGTTTTACATGGAGGTGAAAGTAGATGGAATGAGCACTGGTAAGTCTTCATCCATCTGAGGATTCATTATTACTGATGACATTCATCATTAAGTGCACCCCTGCCATGTTAATAAGCTGTAAATGCTGAGATAAATGCATTGACATGGCAGCGCCATGGTTACTGATGTATACTGTATTAAAAATGTACACATGGTTTGCATTGGACTGTAATGTTTTTGAAGACATTTTTTTTATTCTCTCAAGCTGCTGGAAAATTTTAACTCTGTTGACTTAAAGCTTCTCAAGGTTTTAAAAACATCTTGCAGACTTCCTCAGCAGATGGAGTATGTGGGTTGTACTGTATATGAGCAAAGAAGGGAACACTTTGATTCTGTTTATAGATGAATGTGAAATTCTGCTTGATCTTTCTTCAGTCATTGACTGACTGCTGGTCAATGACCTTTGACCTCCTCCCAGTCAGGGGCTGTGATTGGTTTTGGTTTGGTGTTCACAGACTGCTGATCTTGACTTGTTCTAGTCTTTTGTGTGTCAGTGTTTTCCACAGTTGACACATGCCATGAGACAGATCTGAGTGTTGAATGGTTTATAGTAGCCGAGATTCTGTGGTTATGATGCTTTTGAAAAGTGCTGTATTTGCAAGGAAAAAAGCACATGGTCACAATACCTAAATAAACTACCCTAAAGATGAATAAAAAAGACTAAAATGATCTATATCCTCTTTAATCTAGAGTGTCTAAATGCACTATATTTTTGGTTCTCAGCCAATAAATAACACACAAATTAACAAATACATTTTAATTCAAGAAGCACTAACAAACTTTCACCTGCATCTGCAGACTCTGATGAAGATGAATGGACTGTTTGTTGTCACTGGAGAGAAATTTATTTTTACAGTTTATGTCTCATGAAAAAACAACCAAATGCAGGCAGTACATGCAGTGGATATATGGTCATGCATACTGTATACACATACTGTACTGTAAGGTGACTGTGTACTATGAGCTACACCTTATATTTCTGGAGGGACATTTATAAATGAACCTTTCTCCTATGAAATAATACATCCATCTAGTAACTATACTGCTTATCCTGTCAAAGGTTGGGGGTTTGGGGGGGGCTAGAGTCAGTCCCACTGGGAGAGAAGTATGTTACAGCCTGGTCAGGCTGCCGGTCTATAACAGGGCCTACACAGAGAGACAGACAGCTGCTCACACTCACACCTACAGGCAATTTAGGGCCCTAGTTTGAGGGTCCACTGTGTCTGATCAAGATGTATTGGCGCAAGTGGTGTTTGGGCATGTTAATGTTCATTTTGTTAATTTAACAATGATGGAAAATGATTCAACCGCTTGTGCAAGTAACAAAAGGGCTGTACTTGATCTTCTTATTAAAGCAGGGGTGTGTTTTGGGCCTAACATGCAATCATCCAATCAGTGTGTAACCTCACATCCCCTTTAAGAGACATGTTTAAACATTTGAACATTTGAGAGAGTTTGAACATTTGGTAGATTGCTAGCATACTGGCAGACATGGACTTGTACTCCAGCCTTTTTTGTGTGTTATAAATGGTTGTCCTGAAAGAAAATGGTCAAGTAAAATAAATTCAATTCTGGACCTGTGTGTATCATATTATACACAGGACACCGGGCAAATTGCCCAGAGTGCTGCAAACATCAGCAGCACCTGTATGAGGAACCTCCCCTGCTGAGATCATTTTCACCAATAGATAAAGTGCTTTTCTCACGTCCCACTTTCAGTTGTGTGTTACAGGCTGAGTGACACTAGTACCTCCTGGTCACTTACCATGAGGTATATCTGATTGGGTGACACAAAGCCAATTTACTGCTTCAATCTCCTAAAGGCTTGAGGCAAGATGGTCCCAGGTGTTTTTTGTTCTTCTGGTTTCTGTGATGAGAGTGTAAGATGAGTTAAGGCTGTGGTCACCAAAATCAACAAATAAAAACTCTCTTTGTCATGACAACCTCACACACACACACACAAAACTAATACTCTAAAAAATTTGACATGAGAAATTTGGTTGGAGGTTTGAATCATGGTACCTACAGTCCACATGGTGAAGTGTCCTTGGGCAAGACACTGAGCCCCAAGTTGCCCCAATGGCTAGAGCAGTAACCTGCAGGGACAGGGCTGCCATCGGTGGGAGTTGGTGCCGTAGATGGCTGTTCTGTAGCGAAGACAAATTCCTTGTATGTATAACATGCTTGGCCAAAAATAAAGTTTATTATTATTATACAATAAGAAAACACCAGCTAATACAGTATTGTAAGCTACCTAAGGTTCATGTTAATATCATAACATTTTACACATTTTCACAATTGAACTGTTGCTAAATTAAACTTTTTGTAGTTTATATTTATACCATTACCTAACTCAGGGTTAGAAGTAATTAACCATTGCCACATTATTAACGTTTCTGACTGCTCCGTCAAGACGTTATCATGTGAACGTTAATGTTACACAACCATTCTTTGACATTTGCTGGTGAAACTGATTATTTCTGTCTCAACACCTGGGCTAAACTGTACTATGCTGGTGTGAAGTATAACAGCCTAGCTGGTGCCATCCGGAGACACTGGTGTTAGGTTACTGACGGGAGCAGCAGTGCACATCTTGGCCACCGCTGTTTCTATTGCTGAACAGTACCACGCTAACACATTGCTGCTATTCACTGACTTGAGTCTAACGGTAGCTGTACTGGTTGTTGTTTGAATTGGTAAATAATGTCAGCTGCTTTCTCACGAGAACATCAGCATTGCTGGCTGCAGTGGTATCCCACATTTTGCTGTTTGATTGCACATAATGCAACGTTTGTGTTTGTAATCTATAACCTATAAATTAGCTAGGTTGTTTTTTCTGCCCTTGTAGATAATGATGGGCAGTTTTGTGTGCCAGATGCTCATCTTGGTGCCTTGAAGCAGCAACATCCAAGATGTGTTAATCATTACACATAAAAATAGATGTTTATAGGATACACATGTAGGCTGTGAATTTGTTTTGCATCCCCCCTGTGCTGCAGGCAGACTCTAGGTTAGTGAATGCAACTTTTGCCTCCTCTGTATTGTGTGTGTTTGTATGTAGCTGGATTTTAATGCTGGTATTTTATTATAAATACTGGACTTGAGTCATATTCAACTTCACATTTAAGTCTGAAATTTCAAAACTAATAAGGTTTGTGTGATGGATAATGTTTAGTCTTTGTCTTAGTTTATATTGGTGTTTGTCTTTTTGACATTCTCACTCTCATTTCAAGTAACTTGTCTGTGTTCGGTCACATACAGGGGTCCCGGGTTCCTGTCCAGAGCGAGAAAAGGAAAGAATGGCTTCTCGCTGAATTTTGATGGGAGATGCTCCAGCTTGCAGGTACAGTAGGAATATAGGTATGCCAGAGTCCTACAGTGTATTGCTGTTGTGGTGGACCACAGCAATAAGAATGCAACTAAGCTTAGGTGATTATTAGTCGCAAGATAATTTTTAAAATTTACTCAACTGTGGTGATGGTTAGTTTTGCTGTTGAATGACTGGACACAGTCTAATTTGTTTATGTTTATAACCATTGTACAGTACCATGGCAAGGTTCAAAATAGGTAAACTGACAGACTGAGAAATAATAATGAGATTGAGAAATAATGAGCTGATAATGAGGAAGAAGGCCGCCCACCAAGAGCCGGGGTCTGTCGGAGGTTTCATCCGTTAAAGGGAGTTTTTCCTCTCCACTGTCGCCAAGTGTTTGCTCAAGGGGAATTTGTTGGGTTTTCCCTATGTATTAATACTGATAACAGTAAGGTCTAGACCTTACTTTGTAAAGTGTCCTGAGATTACTTTTGTTGTGATTTGGCGCTATACAAATAAAATTGATTTGATTTGATAAATGTATTTCTATTTCCTGCAGAAAAAAGGCATCATCTGTGTTAATAGAAAAGGTAAATACTTGGCGTCATTGTAATCATCATTTCTCATTTTAAAAATAATACTTTTCATGTTTTTAGGTTTGAGAGGTGACTTGGCCATGGCCCAGGTTCTCCAGGTATTTGCTGCACCCAGAAGGAAGAGTGCCTGACCAACACCATGTCTCCCTATGTGGATATTCAACTTGTATGTTTGCAATCAATTCTAGTATCTTTATTTCTGAAATGCAACATGATAGTGAGACTGGTATTCTAACCTAATACATGGACTGTTGAATATAGTTGATTATGACAATGAATTTAAATGTTTTCTTTGTTTCATTCT
>NW_018128099.1:302353-305792 GCF_001952655.1 Monopterus albus
AACTACACTACAGGGCCAACTGTTCAACCTCCTACCTATAGGCAGGCTTGTCACTGTATTGGATGGCATAGGCATACACATGCTTTCTGTATTTGAGCAGTTTGTGAGTAAAGTTTGCTCTGTTCAAATCCCCCAAGATAATGAGCAGGGAATCTGGGTGTTTCTGTTCCATGCAAATTATCTGGATGGCTGCAACACATTTCTACCAGAAGCCTGTAGTGAAATATAGATATTGACCAGGAAAATTCCCCTGGTGAATGGTTTATAATTAGTAAATAATGATTCTAAGTTCCTAACACTGTGACATACCTACACCAACCTTTGATATGTAGAAGTAGATTCCACCTCCTCTTGCCTTCCCAGTCAACTCCTTTATGCAGTCTGCTCTGTGGATCTGGTATCCTGGTAGCTGAACAGCTCCATCTGGGATTGAGTCATTGACTAAGTCATTGAGCCACATCTCAACAAAGCACAGAGCAGAACATGAAAACTCAGAATTAGTCCAATTGACGAGAAGCAGGTAATTCACTTTGTTGGCTAGAGAGCGGAGATTTGCTAGATGTATAGCCAGGAGAGGCGTTCGGTGAGCCCGCCATCGTAGCCTTACCAGGGTGCCTGCACGCCTCCCCCGCCGGTGTTTTGTCCAAGTCCCAAAGATGGCTGCTGTTCCACCAACTAAAATGTCCAAACAGCTTTAATTATCCATAAAAACAGGAGAAAATATGTTCAGACTGAGCTGTCGGATGTTCAAGAGCTTGTCTCTATTAAAAGTAACCCCCGAAGAAAACCGACAAAAATAGCAACAACAGCAAAAGCACAGGGGAACACATAACTGAGGCAGCCATCCACAGCGCCATCATGTCAATAAGGAAGAAAGCTACAACTGCATCAAATTTTACTTCTTTAGATACTTTTAATGCTCTCCATCTCCGACATACCAAACTGATGTTAACCCTGGTTTTGCCTCGTTCTTTGTCGCACTGTTTCTGTGCTACAGAATGCAGCCTCTTGGGTCTAACAGGTCTGCTCCCATCCTGGGTTGTACCTGCACAGGGAGCCTCCACAGTCCGTCTTTGAAATGACTCATACTGGTTTGAAAAATATGTCCTATAATCTCAGATCAGCATGGGTGTGGAAGAAATGTGGTGTGGATTTTAACAGCACTGCCCACAGAGGGGAAGAAATTATCACAAGGCCTAAAGATAGAGTGGGGTGGGGGGTTAGTACATCAGGGAGAAAACACTTTGAGACAATTTTTTTACTTGATTTACCTAAATTTGTGCTAAATATTAGTTAATGTAGCTTTAATTCAAAGGTGGAGCCATGACCATGCTAGGTTGCTAATGGTACTAAAACAAACAATAGCTTAGATGCTGACACATCCAGAAAAAAGAATGCCACATCTGAATCAAATTTGAGCCTTTTGGCTGCTTTTAACTTTTTTCATCTCAAAAAGCCAAACCTGATGTTAACGCTGGTTTTTGCTCTTTTTCCCACTCTCTCTGTGGACAAGATTGTGACCTCTTTAGTCTGTTAGCCACAGCCAGACTTACAGTGCCTTGCGAAAGTATTCGGCCCCCTTGAACTTTGCGACCTTTTGCCACATTTCTGGCTTCAAACATAAAGATATAAAACTGTCATTTTTTGTGAAGAATCAACAACAAGTGGGACACAATCATGAAGTGGAACGAAATTTATTGGATATTTCAAACTTTTTTAACAAATAAAAAACTGAAAAATTGGGCGTGCAAAATTATTCAGCCCCCTTAAGTTAATACTTTGTAGCGCCACCTTTTGCTCCGATTACAGCTGTAAGTCGCTTGGGGTATGTCTCTAACAGTTTTGCACATCAAGAGACTGAAATTTTTGCCCATTCCTCCTTGCAAAACAGCTCAAGCTCAGTGAGGTTGGATGGAGAGCGTTTGTGAACAGCAGTTTTCAGTTCTTTCCACAGATTCTCAATTGGATTCAGGTCTGGACTTTGACTTGGCCATTCTAACACCTGGATATGTGTATTTGTGAACCATTCCATTGTAGATTTTGCTTTATGTTTTGGATCATTGTCTTGTTGGAAGACAAATCTCCATCCCAGTCTCAGGTCTTTTGCAGACTCCATCAGGTTTCCTTCCAGAATGGTCCTGTATTTGGCTCCATCCATCTTCCCATCAATTTTAACCATCTTCCCTGTCCCTGCTGAAGAAAAGCAGGCCCAAACCATGATGCTGCCACCACCATGTTTGACAGTGGGGATGGTGTGTTCAAGGTGATGAGCTGTGTTGCTTTTACGCCAAACATAACGTTTTGCAGTGTTGCCAAAAAGTTCGATTTTGGTTTCATCTGACCAGAGCACCTTCTTCCACATGTTTGGTGTGTCTCCCAGGTGGCTTGTGGCAAACTTTAAACGACACTTTTTATGGATATCTTTAAGAAATGGCTTTCTTCTTGCCACTCTTCCATAAAGGCCAGATTTGTGCAGTATACGACTGATTGTTGTCCTATGGACAGAGTCTCCCACCTCAGCTGTAGATCTCTGCAGTTCATCCAGAGTGATCATGGGCCTCTTGGCTGCATCTCTGATCAGTCTTCTCCTTGTATGAGCTGAAAGTTTAGAGGGACGGCCAGGTCTTGGTAGATTTGCAGTGGTCTGATACTCCTTCCATTTCAATATTATCGCTTGCACAGTGCTCCTTGGGATGTTTAAAGCTTGGGAAATCTTTTTGTATCCAAATCCGGCTTTAAACTTCTCCACAACAGTATCTCGGACCTGCCTGGTGTGTTCCTTGTTCTTCATGATGCTCTCTGCGCTTTAAACAGACCTCTGAGACTATCACAGTGCAGGTGCATTTATACGGAGACTTGATTACACACAGGTGGATTCTATTTATCATCATTAGTCATTTAGGTCAACATTGGATCATTCAGAGATCCTCACTGAACTTCTGGAGAGAGTTTGCTGCACTGAAAGTAAAGGGGCTGAATAATTTTGCACGCCCAATTATTCAGTTTTTTGCAAAAACTCCTCTGTGGCTGAGTGTTCAAAATGACTACTCACTGGTCAGAAATCACTTCTTATAGGTTTCACTAGGTGGCAGGTGGGGCTAATTTATTGACCATACTTTGAAAACTCAGAGTAGAGAAGCTGGAATTGAATGGCTGTAATTTGAAGTGTGTTATGGAGGGAGGTAATATTTGGTAATATTTTAGTTGAGACTCACCGCATCCTGCCCCATTTTCATTAGATTTATCAGTGTGCAAAATACTGTGTAAAATATTAATTAATGCACTTGTAAGCGTTTGTCCACATATGGTTTTATAGTCAGACATACTGCTAATGCAAAATTCCTCTTGGTGGCCTCCCAATAGAGCTTCTTATTCAGAGATCATGCTCTTGCATCAATAAACAAAGACAAGTAACATGGATGAAAACATTACGGGTGGA
>NW_018128099.1:305811-315617 GCF_001952655.1 Monopterus albus
AGCAGGCACTGAATCATTATCCATAGATGAGAGATTGCATTGAGTAAATTACAAATGGGTCAGAATCTTCCCTCCTCCCTCCCTTCTACAGAAACTGAGTACTGTCACATAGACCTTCCAAGCTGGTGAAGCAGACATAAAAAGCAGAGTGCTGACAACAGTGTTGTGTACAAAGACCCATGTTGCCATTGTGACTGCAGCCCCAGACAATGCTGCAGAAAACTACTGCAAAAACCTCCCCTGTAGGGAGAGTTGACAGGAAAACTACTGCAGCCTGACAGCAATGACAGCTGAAAGTGACTTAAAAGCAAGACTAATTCTGATCATTTTGATTGATGATGGAAGTACTTCAACTTCACTTGGATGTCCTTGGAACAGGCATTCTTATTGAAACACTGATCCAGTATTCAATATTTCCTCCTTCATCATCATTTAGATATGTATATTTAGGAGAACATGGACCTTAAGACATGGAGATGTTTTAATAAATTCATGACAACAGGAATATCATTGTTATTCTTATGTACTGTAAAATCATGTATAGTGCAACATTAATCGCAAAATAAGGTTTTAAGGAATGTGGTAAGAACAATTAAATTAGTTACTAGAGCCACATTTTCAGTAGAAGCAGGGTGCTGTGGACAGAGTGCAATCTGTTTTTGTTAGTTTTACTGATTTAATCTGATGACAAAAGTGTGAAGGAATATGGTAATAATTGACATGTTTGTTGTACAATGTAATTGTTGCTCATTATGTATTCAGGTCTAGCCAGCTCATTAATATGAACGTGATGTTTCAGAAACACCTTGAGAGGATTTCTTCGAATTTGGAAAATAACATTCATTTGAATTCAAGTATGAACTGATTGGATTTTGGTTAACCCTAAACCTAACACCTAACCCACATAGTCATTGAACAAGGTGGGTAAGGTCATGGTGATACTTGCCTAACACCTAATCACAACCAAAACCCTAACCCTAAACCTAACAAACAACCCTAAACCTAAACCTAACCTGTTTCTTATATCACTCGGAAAAATGGAAATCAACTTATCAACCCACTGAGCCACGGAACCTCATGACCTCGGCAAACCCTGAAGAAGAGAGGAGAAAAAAAAAGAAATATTATTATTGTTGTTATTATTATTATTATTATTTTTATTATGAACAAGGATACTCAACAGGAAACCCAAGTATATTTATTCACAGTAAAAACCCAAACATGGGAATACAACCAACGACGCATAATTTAGTCCAAACTCATAAAGCCCAAACATGGGAAAACAAACAATGGAGCACAAATTGGTTCATACTTAGCAGGAAACCCAAACAGGGAAAACAAACAACAGGTTTAAATCAAATGACGATTTATTGATCCATCATAAAACCCAAACAAGGGAATACAAACAACAGCGCATAATAAATCAGCCCAGAGTCGTTATAAAGCCCAAATATGGAAAAATAAACAACGGAACATAAACTGGACTGTACTCAAAACTCGATTATGGAAAACCAATCTACTCAGCATAACAGAGAAGAAAAAACTAAATTCAAAGAAAGACAGCATAAAGTGACAAGAGCTTAAGTGACATGCATTGGCCCGTGCCTTTGGCTCTCTACTCCAAACTACCTAGTCGTCGGACGAAGTGGGGAGGGTCATCGAGAAAAAAACCCTAATACTTTACCCTACCCATGACTCCTCACCCTAACCACAACCCCAACCCCTTACCTGAACCGTCCAAAACAATAATACCTAAACGTAATCATCAAACTTCATCACGTTGAAACCTGACCTAAACCTAACCAGGAAATCATACCCAAAGTCAACTAATCCTAAAACCTAACCAGAAAACTGCGCTGGAGTTTAACCAAACCATAACCTAAATGTAAACAAATCAGAAAATAAAACTTACATGACCACAAACAAAGTAAAACTCAAACCAGACCAGAATTAAGACAGCACACTTGGGGCGGCTGTGGGTCAGGAGGTACAGCGGGTCATTTCCTAACCAGAGGATTAGCGGTTCAATTCCTGGCTTGTCCAGTCAACATGTTGAAGTGTCCTTGAGCAAGACACTAAACCCCCAGTTGCTCCTGGTGATGTCACCAGTGTGTGAATGCGGGAGTGTGAATGGGTGAATGGCCAAATAATGTGAAAGGACTTTGAGTGTGCTGTAAAAGCGTAGAATGGCGCTATACAAGTATAAGACCATTTACCACACCGTTACATGAGTTAGAGTGACAAGCGTCAGCCCATGCCTCAAACCTTTGGCCCTCCATTCCAAACCATATAGCCAAGGGGTGATTACAGGGAGAGTTGAAGTCTTTCCTAACACCTAACCCTTTTTATTGACATTAAACTACTTCAAATTCAGAGAATATCATTAAATGGCACAATTCTAAGAAGTACTACACAGTTATGATGGTTCTATACTGTGAGGCTCATTTGTCACTCCCCTAACCCACAGTAGCACAGGAACTAAGACAACTGTGCACAAATATAGAAAAAAATCTACCCACACTAATGGGTTAAATAAAAGAAAACCAACAACTGCATGCTGTTGATGACAGAAATGCTAGTCAGTGATTGCCCCTGGGGACACAGCACTGTAGTTTGCTGCTGCTTTGATTACTGCGTTTGCTGAGAGACTGAGGAACCGAGAGAGATGAGATGATGAGGGAGAGGAGACACGTGGCATCCCCAGTCAGCAGCCTCAGTTAATAAGAGAGTTTATCATGAAGAAATGATACAGTAAAAAACAAATCTAAAGGTAGCATTGGTTTTCTCCACTGGTTTGGGAATGGATGGAAATGCTGGCTGGAGATGGCTCAACAACCAGAGACAAGAACTAAGAGATTTTTCTTCTACCTCCATACATTATACTTTAATCAATCTCTCAGTCTTTATCTTTATTGTCCCCAAAAGAGGAGGCGTTTACAGTCATGGCCAAATATATTGCCACCCCTGTATTTCTGTCAGATAACACATCAGTTCGCCCAGAAAATCAATGCAATCACAAATGCTTTGGTATTCTCATGTTTATTTCTTTTGTTTGCATTGGAACAACACAGAAAAGCAGAGGAAAAACCAAATGATGATCCATTCCACACAGAACTCCAAAAATGGACTGGAATAAATTATTGACACCTTTTCAAAATCCTAAGAAATAGTTGTATTTCAAGCATGTGATGCTCCTTGTAATAAACTCACCTGTAGCAATCAGCAGGTGCTGGCACCACAGAAATCACACTTGCAACCAGTCAAAATTGAGAAAAGTTGACTCAGCCTTTGTGTTGTGTGGACCACACTGAGCATGGAGAAAAGGGAGAAGAATTGTCTGAACTGTCACATTATTCATTTCTGTTTATTTTCTAGT
Organism: Monopterus albus; assembly: GCF_001952655.1. NCBI lineage: Eukaryota > Metazoa > Chordata > Actinopteri > Synbranchiformes > Synbranchidae > Monopterus > Monopterus albus. The sequence continues at coordinate 309,188 of NW_018128099.1, forward strand.
TACACTGTAGGCACAAAATAGTAAGTCAGAATTAGGAGATAAGATAAAACTTTTGTTTTTCTTTTGCTGAATGCAATGTGCAATGCCATGAGAGTAATGAGAGCAAACCAAAGCAGCAAATCTGTGGATGAGACAGCTAAACAATGAGCTGAAATGTAGACTGTACTCACTGGAGTACACCTTTAAAAAGCTTAGCTTGTGACTGGAGGGTTGCCGGTTCAATTCCTGGACAGGCAGGAATAAATCTGGGTGGGACAGGCGGCAAAGCAGTGGTTGCCTCACCCTCATTAACACCACTGTGGTGCCCTTGAGCAAGGCCATTAACCCCAACTGCTCCAGTGGAGCTGCTCACAAGTCAGTCTGTGGGTGTACTGGGCCACTTCCAGGTGTCATTTTGTAACTGTGTGAATGTAAACAAGGCGTTCCTTCAAAAGAGAGGTGGCCTCTTAGGGGACCTGCCCTAAATAAATAAATTAAACAAAGAAAATACATTTAATGATTGTGCTATAGGAAGGTATTATTCTATTCTTAATTTTTTATAAACTCGGTGTTTTATTGTACTTGTACTTAAGTTTTTTTGTATTTGTCAGAACTCAAAAAAAATAAATAAATAAAAGAAAGAAAAAAAAACACTGGTAATTGGCTTGTCAGTTTGGCAGGGACCATACCGTTCTCCCACAATACATCAATGTCAGTAACACTGAGTAATCACAGCAGCCCTGATAATGATGGCCCCTTCATGTGAAAGAAATGTGTACAGATTCAGGTGACATGTTTACTGTCCTCCACATGAAACAGACAAAAAAGATCATAGTCTCATATCATAGTACACACTAGCTATCTTACATCCTATATACTATCAGATGTCCTTTGGCTCTTGATATTTCACTGGAAGCTTAGACGCAGCCATAAGCTGGTTTTGTTCCCAACGGGTCAGCTGAAATGCCACCTGTATGAAATGATAGGGCCAGAGAGAATGCTCCCCTCTGCTACAAAGAGGTAACACTACAGCATCATGGTGAACACATCCACTGCTGCTAGCTGCTGCCATATCCCAACTGCCTGCTGTATGATCACAAGCACAAGGCCATTTTTATTTACAGGTGTAATCGGCTTGTCAGAAATGAATGGGCTTGTACACATGATTGGGTCTAAATGGTTTCAGAACAGCTTGAATAATGCTGAGATTAACCCCACGAGCTGACATGTCTCTATCACGCTGTCATCTGAAAAAAGGGGGAGAGCTCAGTGTTCGCCTTGTATCTATCACGCTGTACTGGTGACAGTAATCAATCTGACACGCCGTCTGCCTTGGCTTCATAGCCATCTGCATTTGCAATAACTCCGAATCAGGCTCATTTTTTTGTCTCACTTCTTTTTTCTCTGCCTGCTCTACCTCTTCCCCACCCCCACCTCGCTGCCATCTTATCATCTCTTCAGACTTCCCCTCCTGCAATCGTTCACTATTGTCTTTCTAATGCCAACTGTGGCAGTAATTAATGGAATTGTAAAGAGAGAATGGAAAGCAGATGGCTTCATTACACAAACAAATATAATCACATACAGAACAATGGAACATTCTGCAATGATCCCTGCATAATAAGACAGCATGCAAAACATAGTATACCATTACAGATACGACTAACAAGGGAGTAAAATATAAGTTGTGCGGTGTGAAAAGTCCTTCCAGTGCAAGCATTTTCATCTTGGAAATTTGATCGAAAACTATTCCCTTCTCAGTGGGCTTAGGGTGTGTTCAGACAGAAAAAATGCCAGATGTTTTAACATCTGGTACCCAATTACAGTATTACTGTCACACTTTGTCACCATAGTTTTTTGTGTATAATTAGAATGAGTTTCTATGGGTAAGGTTAGGCACAGAAAAGTAAAATTCTATAAATTTTTATGTGTGTGTTGGGAGGGGTATGGGTTTGATGCAAATCATTTGGGAATCACTTGCTTCAGTCAAGAGCACAAGGATTTCATCTCACTTGCTTAGAAATGTATGTTAATCAAGTTGTGACACAAACAAGTCCTCAGAAAGAGCACTGCATAAGCAAAGAGCTTCTTAATCACCGACTGCAACAGCAGCTCATGTGATTTTGCTTGAACACTAATTCATCCGGGCTGGCAGACGTGTGCCCCAAAGCCTCTTCATAATTGGAGAGTCCTCTGAGCTCATCTGAGATCTGGCAATGGGAACTCCCCTCTGTCCTGCTTCATGATTTTGTTGGTGATGTTGGGCTGTTTCTTGGAGTAAAAAGATCAGACATCTCATGAATAAGAAAGCTTTATAATAATATTATCAGTTCTCATTATCATAGGTCCATTACCTCCTATGTGGTGTCACTGTGAGTTGCACGAGTGCACAAGAGAAGGAGCCAGTTCTCAACTATAGTGCACTAAATTTGAAAGAAGTGGCATCAGCTAGTACTGCCAGGCCCAAGTGAAAGAGATTGTTTCAGGTACCACATAGTTCAGAGATGCACAGAGATGCAGGTGCAAATGAACAAACTCACATTAAAGCAGACAGATGGCTTTCAATATGGAATTTCTGATGTACACTAAAATTCATAAAGTTAAGGCACTTGCATGATTAATAGATTTTTTTAAATTAAGGAAAAAAGACAATAACTTGAATCACCTTTTGTCCTCAGGTTAATAAACTACAAACTGCAACTGCAAAACTCAGTGGATTCTCAGAAATTTACTTTGCCTTCAGGACCCATCCACTAAAAGGTGAGGCCATTGAAATGAAACAGTTTTGTTTTGTTGATGTCACCAACTCCTTACATTGCTAATTGATTGTAGCTTGGCTACATTTAGTTTGAAAGGTTGACATGCATAGCATTGCAGTGCACAACTTTTGTGTCTAATGAGATTAGCAAGCAGTTGGACTCAACAAGACAGAGAAGTTGTCTTCATTTTTCCTTGCCAAAATCCGGCACATACTGTACATTACTCATGATGCAACAGTTCAGCCAGAGATTTGGGTGTGTTGTGCTTGTGAAGGTTAATGTAGCCTGGGGCCTCTAGCCTCGAGCAGAGATGTGGAGAGAGCTACAGAGGTCCGGTAAACTTTGTTCCTTTTAATTCCACATCCCAGATTTTTTCATTTTCAAGCTTCAGTACCAGCTGATGCTGACTCAAGTGACAACACCTGAGGACATTTAACAGATTTCACACAGCTTCCTCTGGATACACCAAAGGCTTTATACAAGTTTCTTTTAGACATGCAATAGTACTCCCCAACACCTGGAAACACACTTTGATGTGTAAAAATGTTGATGTTCCTCTTTAATTTTCTGTTCTTACTTTATAATAAGAGATAGTTTTAAAATATATATAAATAATGTGATGTGAGTTCTTGAGTTTTCCTGCCAAATCAGGCTAATTGTATATGAATGCAATAACACTAAAAGATAGGGCTGGGGATATTCTATATTGTCAACAAATCCTGTTTAAAAGCAAAATGAACAATGTGTTGGTGTCTAATAGAAATATTAAAAACAGGATTCAGGGTCTGAACATGGGACTAGCTGACAGAAAGTTATAAAATGCAATCAGACTTATACCAGTTAACAAAAACTATTTTGAGCAACATTAATCTACAGCTTCTTTTCATGATCTACTGACCTTTGACACATCTTCTTTATTAACACTTAACTATGTATCGCTCAGTGTGATGATATGCGTACATTCTCCAGTGCCTAAATTTGTGAATCTCGTCCTGAAAACTTTAGACACTGCTGTATGCACTTTCATTCTTGTATTCTTGCCAACGTACGTTATCACAGACCAGCGCAGACACTTGACCCACATTGTAGAATCTTTAGCCCGTATGAGCCGCCACTTATTCACACATGATTGCATTCATTTGTCTAATGACCAGTTGTCACTTCCGATTTCAGGCCAGGGAACAACTGAACTTGTTTGTGTTTATGTGTGAGGCTGCACTATCAGAATCACCACAGCTTATACATCACTAACAGGATGATACAGTTTCAGTACTATTCATGTATTCATTAAAATCTATATGACTTAGTAGTACAAAACAGTCTGATATTAACAGGATACTCCTGCATAATTTCTGCTGTTTATACTGTGCTATGTAACCTTCTATGTTTAACATAAATTAGTTAATTAAAAGGAAGGAAGTGTCCTTGATACTCTGGTTCCATGTTGACTGATAAGGTACATTCCAGCACAAGTACCGTTTAGATTTATCCTAATTACGTCAATCCAGTTCTTATTTTATTCTATTTTTATTCAACTTTATTCTATTTTAGTTCCTAAATGTTATGGCACCCAATACTAGATGAGAGAGAAACAGTATTTTGATTTTCTGTATGTCCTGCACATATGGTGAATTGACAATAAAATCCTTGAACCTTGAACTTTCGAATCAGAATTTATGTGGTTGTCCAAACATTGTCCTCATCATTCAGGGTTGGCCCCTCACAGACTGGTTGAAAAAAAAAACATGAAGGAAAGCAACAATGTCAATAATATGTTTTTTAAAGGTCATATTTCATAACTAAAAGCCTTAACCACTGCTTTTTGGCTCATTTTTATGCAAAACAAGTGGTAGTTTCATTGCTGTTACTGTGTAATTAAAGGTCAAATTTGGTTGAGCTGTAAAACAACTTCCAGCGTTTTTGTTTCAGTCAAACAGAAATTAAAAAAAAAAATGTTGGCAATGAGTTTTCAACCAAACTTTTTAATCTTGTGCTGATGTGCTGAGTGAGTGTCTACACACACTCACTCCCCCTGATAAGCTGCCATTATTATGAAAGCTTTCAAGACCCAGGACTTAGGAATTAACCCATGCGGTCAGAGAGCATGTGATGCAGCTTCTCTGTGGAGTGAAATGTTTGCTGGGATGCCTGGACTGAACTTCAGCTATCATGCTCGATATTGGGGGTGCATCTTTTGACAGATTCAAAACTGGAATTCTTGTAACAATGAAGCTCAGGGGTCAGCAGAGGCTTCAGTACATGAGTGCATGTTGCCCTCTGGCCATGACTGACCTTTAGTTTGTTTCTTTCTTTTCTGTACAGACCTCATAACATTTTGATAGAACAAAAAGAACATCATTAACATGTCCATCATTCTCTACTGTGGCATACCCCCTGGCAGAATTTCTATTGTAAATTATCTATGCACTATAATTCTAAAAGATTCTTCAAAACATGACAGTAGCATCTATATTATGTTATACAGGACTTCAATTGCCTTTGCAGTATAGAAGTTACCTTTTCATTATATTCAGTCTGCCACTGTGTTTATGTTAGCCTATTGGTTTTGTCAGTAGCAAGTAACACACAGTATGTCCTCTGACATCACTGTTAGTCCATACAGAAGCTATAGTTACAAAAAGTTGAGAGAGAAGGGTGTGAGAAATGTTCTCCAACTTTAAAACAGACAGGATCTACGACTGCAGCACATACACACACACACACACACACACAATTCTCCGCCTGAGATGGCCAATGGGAGGTTTTAGAGAGTAAGTGTGCTGTCATTTCCCCCTCTCTGGCTTGTCTTCATTACTCACCTCTCTCCTGCCAGACAGCGTGGTCAGTGTTTAAATGATGCAGTTCCTGCACCGAGCATACTGATGCAACACATCACTGTAGCACCAACAAGAGCAGCCAAGTCAGTCCAGGATCAGTGTTGAAGGACCCAGAGAAGCACCCAAGAAGTGATATGTTATTACCCCCTGCAACCAGACTAGATGTCTCCAAGATAAAATTGTCTTTTTCCATTGACACTGATTAAAGTATGTTTTGAGTTTTATTCCTCACCCTTTCCCAAACGTAACAGCAGTTTGAAATGTTTTAACAGAGTAATTGGTAGCATACTAAATTCATCAAAATAATGAATGCTTTATAAAATTTCTATTTTTTGCTTTCAATTAAACTTTGTACCATTTAAAAGGGGTGGATCAAGTGGACCAATTCCTTTTTCATCTCAATCACAGCAGGCAAAAAGATGAAATAATCATCAAACCGCATCACATTTCTTTATAGAGCTGGGGAACAGAGCATCAGCAGATTCTAATAAAATCTTATGTTACTGTGAATAGTTGGTCAGACTCATCCATCCATCTATTATCAACCACCTTTATGGGCAGCAGGTTTAGTAGGGCGGTCCAGACTTCCATCTCCCCACCAGCGTTCTCCAACTTGTCCTGGAAGACCCCAAGGTGTTCCCAGGCTAGCTGAGATATAATATAATCCCTTATAATCCCTCATGTTGTTTACCGTGGGGCCTCCTACCAGTTAGATCTGCCTGGAAAACTTCTAAAGGAAGGTGCCCAGCAGGCATCCTGATCAGATGCCCAAGCCACCTCAACTTGCCTGAAATGTGGCAAAAGGTCACAAAGTTCAAGGGGGCCAAATACTTTCGCAAGGCACTGTATATATGT
>NW_018128099.1:315694-320383 GCF_001952655.1 Monopterus albus
GAGCAGTGTGATATTGCGATAATTGGCACACACCCTCCTTGTCCCTCTTTTTAATAATGGGGACCACCATTATAGTCCTCCAGTCCACATGCACCGTCCCCATTGTCCATGTGACACTGAAGAGACATGTCAGCCAGTGCATGCCCACAGTGTCCAGTCTTCAGCATCAAAGGGCAAATCTCATCCACACCTGGCACCTTGCTGCTGAGGAGCTTTGTCCATATATGGTTAACTGTGGGAGTGTTTTGGGTGGAATACTGTATGTGACTCACCAAAGTATGCACATTCTTAAGTTGGTTGTGATTTATAAAGGGAATTTGCACACAGCCAGTTTTATAAATTTGAACTGTTTTGGGGTGTTTGCCAATTCAACTTTTTTTAACAAACGAATATTTTCGCTATAGATCCTATACATAGTTCTATAAATGAAGTCCTCACTCTGGCATATCAAAGGGTCTGATACAACTTAAACTTGAATTGGTCTTGACCTCATACTTGTTGGATTTGACTCATAACTGGTGCTGACTTGAGACTTAGTGGTCTTGACTTAGGACTCGGTACAGGGCTAAATAGCCAAGGCTTGAGACTTACAGGTGACTTGCAAAACAGATTTTTCCCCCAACTTCTAGGTTATATTTTTTTTTACAGAATCTTCACATGTGGATGTGAGAATCTGCTTTTGAGTGGTCTGCATGGCCAAACACAGCTTTCTTGCTTATACAAGTTGGCTGGGAGCTGTCAGATTGACTGAATGTATTATTCAGAAGAAAATCTCAGTTACAAAATGAACCTTACCTTTGGTCTAAAATGGACCAAAACTATACTGAATCAGACACAACCTTTGATACATTTAAAAACATACTAATTTAGATAAAATGGCATGTGCCCCCTTTCTCACTCAACTGCCTCAAAAAAGAAATAATGTCAATTTTTCCATTGGCTTATACTGACAAGTTGATGTCATTTTTCTTAAGTGTAGCTTCAGGCCTGTTTATAAAACAAACATACAGCACTGAGACACTTCATAATCAATTCCATGATGTCTGGAGAGCATTGTGAACTTCATTTATTCTGTTTCCAGCTGTTATGCTGCTGCATTTTAATGCCAGCAGATATATGTGACCCTTGTCCCATACACATAAGTTTTAAGCCCAAAATGATGAATACAACAAGCACATACTGTACATAAAATATCATGTATATTTTCCCTTTACCCAAATATTTTCAGTAAGAAAAGCCTCTCTTTGCCTAAGTTAATAAGAAAAGTACAGTGAGCAAAAGGTTTATTGTGTTATTTATGGAAGACAAAAATGTATTATGGCTTTATCAAGAAAAAGCTAGAGACATCAGACTGAATGTGTAAATGTGTCATACAATGTCATATACAATACATACAGTGGTTGTTGTCAGCAGCTGTATTAGGGGTAAGAAATAAGATAAGTAGAGATGAGATGTGTCAGCTGTGACAGCTGAGTATGCACTGGATTTTAAAGCCACTGCAGGTGGGTGTTGTGTGTTGTCATCAATGGGACGTGTACCAGATTTACATTTAAAACAACAGTTTCCATTTTCCTGCCAGTGTAATATCTGCATTGCCTCATTCACAGTTGTTATGCAGTCTTCCTCAGGCGCATGTCTACTTTTTGAGGCACATAGGTGTGTTTGGTATTTTCCTGCCATGAATGAATGCGCTTTACGCTGAGGCGGGAGGAGAAGCACAGTTAAGACCCTGTATATACTATTTAGGCAGCGCAGAGCAGTTTTAGTGCTCATTTTGACCCAAAACAGCGATAACGATAACACCTGCTGAGGCCACAACTTATCTCTGTCTCAGGTGCAGTTGCAGTTTTCCTGACAAGCGCCTAGGCTGGAAAGTACAAGATCAGGTACCCAAATATAATTTAATGGGCACACCAACTTAAAATTAGCCTTTAAATCCACACTTGTTCTGCTGGAGTTCACTTTGAATAACTTATTGTGTATCATGAAGATTATTTTCAAATAAGATAAATGAACTTAGTATGTGGCTATATGATCAATCAGCATTGGTGTGTGTCAGGACACACCATTTGTAGCCTACTTACAGGATGCAGCCATTGCAGTCAATGTTTGGGAATCCAAATCCATGTTAAAAAATTACATATAATAACACATGAAAGCAGCTCATGAGCCAAGATAAATAACAAGCACCAACCATAAAGACATCTCCATTAATCCTGTTACACAGCAGCTGTTGCAGAAAAACAGAGCCCTAAATATGTTGTTGTCATTCACTGTGTATATTCAGTATTTGTGTATTGTTCATATGACCACAATGTAACACATGACGTATCATTAGTCCCAGCCAAGTGTCTAAGCATTAAATGTGGCCTCTGCTAAAAATGTTGGCTTGACAACTGCTGCTACAAGCTCATGCTGTTTACCTGGTTAAGGAGTAGCTAAATGTTTGTCATGTTATTTCGGATTTGAAATAATGACAAAATACACAGTAACTTCAAAATGTTTTCAGATTAGAGATGGTAGGTGTGTAATATGCCACCACTGTTACCGGTGTCATCACTGAGTGACTAAGAGTTGTGCTATATGTGGGCACACAAGATTTTTTCCAGAAGAATAATTATGACTATTAAAGTGATTAAATCTATTGTTTGTTGTGCTATGACATGTACAAATCGACTGCTAAAGAAAAGGAATGGCTGCAGTGGTTTCCTAGCCCTGATCCGTGGCTGTCATAATCTTGAGGGCTATGAATGGCGGTGAACTTTTCAGTCACCGGGTCATCCATAAAATTTGTCATCGAAAGAATTTAGCAAAATAAAAAGATTACTGTATAGCCCACACACTGATTTTATTTATTCAGGCCAAGCTGTCATACCAATGACGTTTCAACATTCATCAGGTATGGGTGAAATGGGGTGAAAATATTGTGTAACAACTGGGGTTATATTGTCACTATGGTGTTGTTTTTGTGGTCTGGGTGTGGTGTCACACACATTATCAGTTTGATGTAGTCTATATGTATGTCAGGTCAGAGTACACGCTTTTAATACCTGATGAATACTTAATGTCAAAATGTCATTGGTGTGGCAGCTTGGCCTGAATAAATATCATTTTTGGAGCATCAAATCAATGTGCAGGCTATCATCTTTTTACTAGAAGAATTGCATCTTTGCCTACACATCTGATGCAAAGACGTTTCAGGGGAGGTGCATGCACTTTTCTTAAGGGGAAGAATTTAGAAAATAAAAATTCACCAGAAGAAAAGCAGTTATTTTAGCAACTTATAAGCAGAGCCATATTTAACATTGTCACACTCCCACCACTAGACTAAATCTTCCCATGCGAGACAACTTCTCCTCTCTCAATAGATGTAAATCAGCTGGGACCCCTTTGATCAGCCACACCTACTGTACTATCCACATCTCATCTTCAAGGATGTCTTTCAACACGACTGAGTTTTAAAGCTTCTGGGGGGTGTACAAAATACATCAAATAGCAACATTGTGACAGGATTTACACAAAAATTGAGGTTTGACAGTCGAGAGAACATATATGCATTTTGTGAGTGCTGGATGACCGGCGTATGAACTCTCAGTCCTTCAAAAAGGGGCCCACAACTCTAGGCAAGGCAAGGTGAGTTTATTCATATAGCACATTTTCATACACAAAGCTAATTCAAAGTGCTTAACACACAAATAGCTAAAACAGTAAAATGCATACAAAGATAAAATATTAAAGTGCTGACAGAATGAGTTGCAGTTGTCTAATGAAAGCATCACTGAGCTTTTCTAAATCCTGCTCAGACAGAAGGTTTGTCATTTTAATGTTTTTTAAGATGCCAGAATGATGATTTGGTTACAGCTTTGATGTGGCCATTAAAACTTGGATCCTCATCAATAATTACACCAAGAATCTTGATGTGCGTTGGTTTTTAGTGGCCTGGATTTGAGGTAATCACTGAGCGCCAGCCTTCTTTTTTTATTTCCAAAAATAATTATTTCTGTTTTGTCTTTGTTTAGTTGACTAGAATCAATCTTTACATGTACAGGAAGTTTTTATAATATTTTTCAGCCATCATGAATTATATCAACATTAATTCAACATCAAGCTGTATGCCAGGAGTGAACAAGACATCGACTCACTGATCCACACCACTAGGATCTACAGCCAGGACATCAGAATGTCATTCGGACTGGATAAATGTGGTTGTATGGTAACAAGGAGAGGAAAGGTAGTCAGAACTGAGGAGATTGTACTACCAGAAGGCAACATAGCAGATTTCGAGGGCAGCTACAAGTACCTTGGGATCCCACAGGCAAATGGGAACCATGAAGAGGCCGCAAGGAAAGCAGCAACCACCAAGTACCTGCAGAGAGTAAGGCAAGTCCTGAGAAGTCAGCTGAATGGAAAGAACAAAGTCCAAGCGATTAACACCTACGCCCTGCCGGTCATCAGGTAACCCGCTGGCATAATAATCAGGCCAAAGGAGGAGATAAAGGCCACTGACATCAAGACAAGGAAGCTCCTTACAATGCACGGCGGGTTTCACCCCAAGTCCAGCATCCTGAGACTGTACACTAAGTGGAAGGAAGGAGGCCGAGGATTAGTGAGTGTCAGAGCCACTATCCAGGATGAAACAACAAAGATCCATGAATACATCAGGAAGATGGCCCAGAGTGATGACGTGCT
>NW_018128099.1:321124-324556 GCF_001952655.1 Monopterus albus
TATATATATATATATGCTTATTTTGAATTAAGCTGTTAACACCATGCCTTAAAGGCCCTTGCAATTATATCTTTTTATTTTACATAGACTTTCCCCTGTCAATGTATAGAGGAATGCCTCTCTGATGAATCAAAACATATGATTAACTAGTGAGCGTATGTTCAACGCTGTATTTCATAGGTGTCACTCACTTTTTTTATCACCACCTCCTCACAACTGTCCAAGCTATTTTGCAGATGGAATCACTGAAAATACTCTACAGACATCAAGTATATGCTCATCAAGTAATTTAAAAAATCTCAAGCTCAAGTAAAATATGCCTGTCCCTGATGAATCATTATGCAATAACTGTCAGGGTGTGGAAGGAATAATGTTAACATACAGCAGCATTGCCCTTTCTTCAGAGTTAAAAGACTTGAGCACTGATGTTACCCTGGCCACCTCTGAGATCCTTACCACTGACATTCTCCTTCTGTCATTTCTCATTATACTGGGAGTGTCACGAAATCAATCAAGGCTTCACAGAGCTAAAAAACAGCTTTTATCTTACAGTTGCATTACTGAGAGGAAATGAATACTGATATTTTACAACAAGGCAGTGGCTATGATTTTCCTGCTGGGATGTCAGGCCTGCATTGTAAGTGGCTGATAAGTGGTGTTGTAGACCGCCACCTTTGTTTAGTGATGATTGTTCCAGTTTGACATAGATAGCTTCTTTCACTCCTCTTTCAAACCATCACTCCTTTCTGGCCAAGATGTGTACATTGCTCTTGTTTTGGTACTTAGATAGGGCTGGAAGCCATGTCAAGATACATGACACGTCCTAGATCAAGGGACACAAAGCCATTGACAGGCGTCATTTGCTTTTCCAAGGAAAGACTTGCTGTCTACAGTTTGTGGGGCAGATTTATTTCACTTAACAATGTGGTCTTGCTGTATGGACTGCATTTGCACTTAGCTGAGATGTGGCCTGGCCAAACTGGTAGCTATCTGATCATAATTTATTTTATATTTTCATTGCATTAAAGTGACTTGCCTTATCCAGAGATGCTGATAAAAACCGCATGTTAAATGTGACAGCAGAACACAAGATTTACTCCAAGTTACTTCAGTATATCTGCCTTCTTCACCCTTGCTCTAACAGACATCCTGTGAGGGAAACTGTGGGCTGTGAGAATCCACACAGTCGCTATCCTAAGCTCATGACCATAAAAGTAACCTACAGGGTAAATTGAGAGTTTCACCTTCAAGTTTCCCTTTTTATTATGACAATGGCAGCATGCGTTCTGATGCTGGACCAAATTCAACACCATCTTATACTTACTCGTGAACAAAACCTTGAGATTCTTACAGGTCATCTCCTTCAACTTTGGCAGAGGTTTGGATATCTCTTTGGAAATCCACATCTGTGTGTTAAGAGACAGTAATTGTGTATTGTTTGAAGAACCCCACACATTCAGCTGAGGTGACGCACTGATCGTTCCTTATGTCGATATGTGGCCGCATGGTGTGACCACCAATATGTTTTACTGAATTTGAAGTGATTATTTTAACAGCAGATGTGCTAAATCCTAAAATCTTTGTCAATTATCTTAGCTGTTATGAAAATATAGTAAATCAGTATGTTTATGTTTCAAATGAGCAAAAATACAAATGTTGAAATAGGTAAGTAAAATGCTGCAAAATATTTAATACCATATTGTAATGATTTTAATATTTGTACAGGCCTGAAGGATGGAAGAAAATCAGAAGGCTTAGCGAGTGAACAGAGAAACCAAAGTAAAGAATAAAAAGCAAAGACATAAAGGAGCTGGAGATGAAAGAGAAGCTGGTTAATTTGTGACCTCAGTGACCTTGTTTGTTGCAGTGGCTAACAACTGATGCCTTTTCACAACTTTCTCTCCCATTAGCCCTTTAATAAGAAAGAGTCCATCACCCATGTCACCTGAGGGCTGATGCCACTTCCACATCCATCATCTCACAGCAAAAGGTGACCTGTGTTATCCATGCAGGTAGCCATCTCTAATAACACTGGCTGCTTCGAGACAGCTGCACCAAATGCCATGGTAACATTTCATTTTAACTCACTAACTGGCAAATGTTTACATACTGAATCAAATTTTAATGATAAAATTCTGACATTTTGTTGTCATAAATCAAAGCTGAGACTGCCTCAGAAAGAGTAACAGAAAAAAAAATCAACAGTTCCTTTCTAAATGTGTTGTTGCTAAGTGCAGATGCTTATGTTAGAGACTCAAAGAGAACTTTCTGCAAACTGTCTGACCAAACAAGTGATGTTTTTTTTTAATTTTATTACAGATACCAATGTGGTTTTCAACCTCTTAATATTTTTACATAAACCGTGATGAAATATGTATAACACAAAAGCACTGTTTGTGATGTTTTAGTATCTTCGAGACTCATTGTTCTGGTTTAGTGTTTCTGTTGAATCTCCCCATCTTGTCTCCAGCAGCAGCAGCAGCAGCACATCTGTTTTCCTTTTAAAAACTGATAAATCCACCTGTCTAAAACACTAAACATCAGACAGACACATACAGAGATGGCAAGCATGCATTAGTATTGGATGTAAGTTAGTGAGGCAGACCTGGCAGCTGTGTCAAGAAACAGCAAGTTTGGCAACTAAAGGGACAGTGGTGGGTAGAGACCAAAAACAGAGCGATAAGGTGAATGAATATTGGCCTCCAAATGAACACATGTGTTACTATGTGTGTGTGTGAGCATTTACAGACATATTCTCTATAACATTTAATAATGCATACACTATTTATGCAGTTTCCCCAGAATTAGCAACAGAACAAAAATTAGTAAACATGCTGCTCCCATGCAGCATACATTCTCTGTTATATTCGTATATATTTTTTATTATATTGCTGCATTTGCTGCTTAAAGTGCCTTAGACTTTGTGTTACTTATTTATCTACTTTATATTTCATTTGTATTTTGTGGCATTCATGTGGATGGCAAAGTAAGAATTTCATTGTACAGGAAAACACGTTTCCTAACTGTACATATGACAAATAAACACTTTGAGCTTGAGCTTCTTCAGTCAGTATACTGTATATAAGGACCGAGATTTTCCCACTATGCCCTGTTCAAACCACCTTTTAAGTCAAGACACACTGGATCCTTAGCTCAACGTGTTATGGAGATATTTTTCACTGTGTCAACCAGAACCACAAATAAAGACAAATACACTAAGGTTACATGCAGTGCATGTCCTCTGGGTAAGAAACCTTTTCAACTTTCAAAACTTCAAAAAAGTGATCTCCAGCTGTCACTTGAGGCTACTGCTGGGCTTGTTGAATTTTCCATTTTACCTCATTTGTTTTTCTATCCTGCCTCAGGCCTGTGTGCTCTGTGCCACCACAACAACTTTGTCACACTGGGGAAACACACATGTCCATCAGCCAT
>NW_018128099.1:324574-335318 GCF_001952655.1 Monopterus albus
GCAGGAATGAGTAGACTGTACTTCTTTTTATTTTCACACTATGAATGACAGTATTTCTGTTTATTTTCTTTACCAAAAGCATTGAGCCTTTAATTTAAATGCCTCCAGTATCACATTGTTTCATTTCAGCCAGTGGTTTCAAACAGGAAACTTAAACACTTGGCACAATAAATTGGTATCCCTATACAATACACTGTATGCACTGATTGAAACAGAGCTGACAGCACAGACAACAAATGCAGTTGCAGCTTGTAGAAAAAAAGAAAAATTTGAGGAAAACAGTCGTCAACATTCATTGGTTTCCATCAATAAAATGCTATTTTGTTGAACATGTCCACATTTCTGCACATGTGCACAGAAAAAGTAAGCTGAAATACAACAGAAGATGACTTTCTGTGGTCAAAAACTGGTCAACTGATGCATTTGTCATTTGTAAAGGAAGGCTCAGCCGCTAAAGGACATTCCATCCATCCATTCATTATCTATACCACTTATCCTGAAGAGGGTCGCAGGGGCTGAAGGACAATCATTCGGCCTATATTTATTTATATATATTTGTATTTATTAAAGAGGTAATGCCCATAAATCAACATTAGCTGACATTAACAGCTCTTTGAATTTCCACGTCTTGTCAAAGCGAAAAGGTAACACTGTTGTACTGTTCGTCTGATCTCTGATCAGAGCAACCGCAGGACAGTCTGTGTGGGTAAAATGCAGCCATCTGTACAGTTGAGAGAGTGGTTTGAATGAGACCTTGTCTGAGTACCTGTGAAGAGTTATGGGAGCCGAGTTTCTTGACCTTAATAAGACATTTCTGTGATGTGTCACCATCCACTTCTACCCCGCATTTCTGCTCTGTTAAATGTGTTTGTGTGTATGGGCCACACTGGTAAGGGTAAACATATTGGGCAGTTCCTGTGTCATATCATATAGCGTGGAGCTTGGAGTGATTATGCCGCCCCTGCAGACTTAATAGATGGAGTCTAAATTGGATGTGGCAGCAAGAATCAAAGGGAGACATGCGAGTGGACAGATAAACTTTCCAGGGAAAAAGACTCGGCTGCTGTGTTGGCGCCTTTAAGACATCTCAGCTCTGACACCTTTGAGCTTTGAAGAAGTTTGATGTTTCATATTTCATAAAGAGGCATAGTATAAAATATCTGTCAATGTTGTTAACCTTCTAAAATCAGCAGTATGACATTCACACCCACTTCACACAGGTATTGGTCAGGTGTGTTAATGTCTGAAGGTAGAAGCTTTCTTCCTTCATTTTTACACACCTATTTCTGTCACTTTTTTGTGTACAGTACAGCCAATTGCGACACTGTAAATACTGTCAATGAGAGAGTGTCTGAAAGCATGCACTGTCATCCCCATTTGTAAATTTCACTGTGGCAAGACTACAAAGACCCTCAAATTCCAAAAGAACCATTTGAGAGAGGACAGACAGATGGTTGGGTGCAGCCAGCAGGAGGCTGGAACTGTATTTATCAAACTGCTAAAGTGAAATATTGGACATTTGAAATTTCTGGTTCCAAACTGAAAAAGAAAGCAGTGCTCCATTCATATGTTATCCATCCAGGCTTTACCACATACCTTCAGAAATCCATGACTGACATCTCTGGGTGTAGTTATTTTTCTACAGTCAGTGCTCCAAACCCAGGCCAGCTCAAAGGGAGCTGCTCTGTAGCTCGGTGCTTCCTTTTTTCATGGCATCCAACCACCAATACAACAGTATGCAGCCTATTCATATTATATTAACAATAATGTAAAAATATAGTCCCTTTCTGACAAATCTGACAAATCAAACTGTGGCTTGACAATCAAATTAGCTAGTATTGTGAAATACAGTAGAATGCAAAGAAATGGACAATACAGGGCTTTCACTCCATAAAAACATGTTCAGGATGTTCTTAATGCATGTTGAAATAAATATTTTCATAAATATTATCTCAACATTTTTACCTTTACCAGTAGTTGTTTCAGTAGTAGCAGTATGGCAGTGGAACAGTGGGCTAAGCAAAGGAAGTTGATATTGCACATGTCATTAATGCAGCAGACCTTGAAGAAAAACAATTGTGTGATTTGAGTAATCGGTGCCCTGTGCCCCAGTAGGGCTTTATGTCTAGCAACACCCCTGATCCTCCCATTAGTACTGGCTTTATTTAGCTGATCCTTAAGCTGCAGCTGTTGCAGTATCCAGCACATACAGGAAGTGTAGAGAGAGGGTGAGTTTAGTGGGAGAACTAGTTTAGTACTACTAGCATCAGCAGAATGAGTTTGAATGAATGCTTATACCTGTTTCTATTCAGCACCTAGGGGATGTGTAGAGGGAGAATGGGCGCGAATGAATTGTGAGACCAGCATCAGTGGAGCGAGCACGAACCGCTCACCTCTCTGGCCAGGTCTGTCTGTGTTCTGCTAGGCAGCCACTTCCAGGGTTGTGTTATGTGGCTTTGTGCCTCACAAAAGTGATAGTGAAATATACCTATTTATTAGGTTTAATAAATGCCAACAGGCAACACTGTTTTTAAACTGCAATTCGGAAAATGGCGTCGAATGTGAACATGCTTATATACACATGCTTAAAATGAAACTTGCCCTTTCCTGCAACAGCACAGTGGGTAGCAGTTCAGACAATATATGGACATGATGGTACTCCTCATAGGTACACATCATTTTAAAACGAGATGATGATCTAGTCTCTGAGTCATGGTTTAGTTACAACTCTAATGTAAGGTGGAAGCCAATGGATTGACAAGGTCTATTGATTAAATGCTGAATTTGATTCGCTGGGCATAGTGGGTAATATGAATGCACATTTGAAAATGTATAAAAGGAAATTTGCAGGAGCCAGTTCGAATGGGCCTGATGCAGCTGATAAAATGAATAACAGTATTATCTATGAGAATTTTGTTTAGGGCCCCGGGAAGTAGTGATGGGAATTCCGGCTCTTTTCAGAAATCCAGATCATGTGGCTGAGCTCTGCAGTAAGAGCCGGCTCTTCCAGCTCCCAAGCGGCTCTTCATTTAGTAGTACTTCTGGCTTTTATAATTCAGCCAAATTTAGCAGTGTTTTGACCTATGTGTGTGTGTCTGTGTGCACCTATATCACTTAAATTATTCACTGTAATTATACTAAACATTAGAAATTCCTGAATACATATTTGATATAAAATAATTAATTTAAAAACATCAAACACTATGTGCCTATATGCTTGTGAAGACTGTTAGTAGACCTGCTCGATATGATAGTTTTATTTTACAAATTCTACATTCTGCCTTTGTGTTGTCTGTGTTATTAAAATGCATCCAAATGCTACCTTGTTTACGAGTGTCACTCATCTTCTGCTGTCCGTGTACTCCTCTCGTCTGTTCTGTAGACCCGAATGGTCGCAGGCACACACATCTGTCAACACAACATTCAGTCAGACCAGTGTGGTGAAAAGATAACCAATCATTCGGTGGTGTATTAACATAAATAAATTGAAATAAATAAATAAATCAGAATGTAAAACAGCCCGCTCATAGAGCCGACTCCTTCGTGACCAAAACATCACTACCAGGGAGATTAGGACCGGCTCTGGAAACTAGCTACAAAAAATGCAGATTATTTAGTCTGTAGTTACCTTTTAATGTGTACAAGGACAACAAAACAAGAAACATTTGCAGGCATTTTAACATGTTTCTGCTGTTGATGTGTGGACAAAAACTACAACATGCAGGTCTGTCGGCACTGACAGAGTGTTTCTAGTCCTATATGATGAGAATGTGCAACGATACATTTATTGTACTAAATAACCAAACTGTCCATAAAGCTGTTAGCCAGAGAGTATTGAGATTGTTTGTAGTTTTGTTGGTGGGCTCAGATTAATTCATCTTAGACATGTATCAGCATTATTTTAAGCACTGTTTTCTGTGTCAAATCCTTCCATTGCTTGTTTCTCCTGAAAAAGCTGGAAAGTGTAATATTTGACATCTGTCAACAGTGAGTTGGTACTGCAAATTTAATAATATTGCTATTTATTGCTTTTTTGCTGTGTTAGTTTTTCAATATTAACATTCTTAAAGCTACAGTATGCAATGTTTTTCCAAACTTTTTTTTTTTTTGTAGAAATCTGCTCCAAAACTTCTCTTAATGTGGAGAGGTGCTGTCGAAGCCTCCTGTGACCAGACTCATTGAATAGCACTGGCAGCAGTGCAGAAATATTAGCTTCTAAAACGTTTTGACTGACCTCTTTAACCAATCAGATATTTTCCACTATTTCTGCTTGATCATAAGTTTTGTCGTATTCTCATTTCTTGTAATTTCATTACGACAAATATCTAAAAAGCTGGGCTGAGCATGCTTTGTAGTAGAGCATAGTGGAGCAGGGAGAGGGAGTGCTGGGCGGAGCAGAGTCAACTGATTTGGAGTTTCATGCAAGTTATTAAGTTATATACTGTAGCGTTAATGAAGGGATGTAACAGGCCAACAATGCATATCATTTCGTTAAATGTTGAGAAGGCTACATGGGCATATTTGAGTGCCTTTCACTTTATGCCCTGCATTAACCAGATGACACTAGCTATTAATTAAGGCTTCACACCATCCATCCATCCATCCATTTTCCTCCGCTTATCCGAGACCGAGTCGCGGGGGCAGCAGTCTAAGCAAAGATGCCCAGACTTCCCTCTCTCCAGACACTTCCTCCAGCTCCTCCGGGGGAATGCCAAGGCATTCCCAGGCCAGCCGAGAGACATAGTCCCTGTAGCGTGTCCTGGGTCTTCCCCGGGGCCTCCTCCCGGTGGGACATGCCCGGAACACCTACCTAGGAAGGCACCCAGGCACCCAGGAGGCATCCGAAATAGATGCCTGAGCCACCTCAGCTGGCTCCTCTCGATGTGGAGGAGCAGTGGTTCTACTCTGAGCTCCTCCCGGGTGACCGAGCTCCTCACCCTATCTCTAAGAGTGTGCCCAGCCGCCCTGCGGAGAAAGCTCATTTCGGCCGCCTGTATCCGGGATCTTGCCCTTTCGGTCATGAGCCAAAGTTCATGACCATAGGTGCGGTTTTCTTCCTGGCCGTGGAGCTCTATACCCTCTTCAGGGTGGCAGAGGGTTCATGGGAGTTTGCCCAACCAGTTCACATGTGTTTCGTGGATCTGGAGAAGGCATTCGACCGTGCCCCTTGCAGCACCCTGTGGGGGGTGCTCTGGGAGTACGGGGTCCGGGGCCCTTTGCTAAGGGCCGTCCGGTCCCTGTACGACCGGAGCAGGAGCTTGGTTCGCATCGCCGGCAGTAAGTCAGACTTGTTTCCAGTGCATGTTGGACTCCGGCAGGGCTGCCCTTTGTCACCGGTTCTGTTCATTATTTTTATGGACAGAATTTCTAGGCGCAGCCAGGGGCCGGAGGGAGTCCGGTTTGGGGACCACAGGATCTCATCTCTGCTTTTTGCAGACGACGTTGTCCTGTTGGCCCCATCAAACCAGGACCTCCAGCGTGCACTGGGGCGGTTTGCAGTGAAGCGGCTGGGGTGGGAATCAGCACCTCCAAATCCGAGGCCATGGTTCTCAGTCGGAACAGGGTGGCTTGTTCCCTTCAGGTTGGTGGAGAGTTCCTGCCTCAAGTGGAGGAGTTCAAGTATCTTGGGGTCTTGTTCACGAGTGAGGGAAGGATGGAACGGGAGATTGACAGGCGGATCGGTGCAGCTTCTGCAGTAATGCGGTCGATGTACCGGTCCGTCGTGGTGAAGAAGGAGCTGAGCTGTAAGGCGAAGCTCTCGATTTACTGGTCAATCTACGTTCCGACTCTCACCTATGGTCAGCTTCACACCATAGTTTCAAAAATGAGGGATCAATCTCATTATCTTTCAGTTTCAGCCCTTGCAGCCTTTGTATCATGATGGAGCTCAGAGGTTTGCGGGTGCCAGCCATTGGAGAGCTCATTTATGTCTATACATTTATAGAAAACTGCAGGATATGAATATGTTGTTAGCCTGGTTAACTCCTGATTGTTTTAAATCCAGCCAGCACCATATGCATTATGTAAAGCTGTCCTGCATCTGCACTGGACTGTTGCTTTACAGCATGGGGCCTAGTCCACGATCAGTCTGAAATTATTGTTCATAGAGAACAAAAGAAAACCTAATTTATTTTTTATTTTTTTATTTACATGTCATATCAAATTCATGTCATAAATTTCATGCTTACATGACTAACCTGGCTTGATTTAAAAAAAGACATATCAGGTCTTCCAAATTAATTATCCGCACAGGGCTTTGAAAAAATCCCTGTACTTTTAATGTCTATACAAAAACCCAAAATATGCTTTTATGAGCTCTTTTGACCAAAAATCAAATGGAATAAATGTGTGCCGATCCCTCTGAGATACTGAGAAGAGTGAAAAACTGAGGCAACCTACGGAAAGATTGAGCCGTGCTAATGAAATATGTATTAATTTGCTTGATGTGAGAGAAAATTAATAACGACTGACTGCAAAGTATTTTTTCCTAAATACTATATGTACAGTACATGCAGTAATACTTTCAAGTTAACCCTTGTATGTGTAAGTTGATGGCCAGTTTTTAAAAGACAAGTGACTAAGTGAAACTCAGCCTGTTACACTGACAAAAACTAGAAGAAACAATCAACAGCAGTAATACGCTGGTTTTATTTAACATGTGGATCAGTGGTACTGTGATTTACATAGACTGTGGACTCAACCTATTGACTGACAGCTGTGTAGTCCCACACATTGACATTGGCCTTCTCTGATTGGTTAGAGAGGGTTATCCTGGTCAAAAACCTTTAGAAGACAATATCTCTGCACTGCTGCCAAACTGTTTGATGAGACTGGGGTCACAAGAGCCACTGACAGCCCATCTCTACAAAAAAAAAAAAAACTGTTTTGGGAGATGTTTTTACTAGAAAGCTTTTTAAAAAGCTGTTTCTACTGAAGCTTTAAAGATGAGAAACATTACAAATTTTTAAGAATTCTTTTGCAGAACTTCAGTAATTATTTTGCACATAATTATAAATGGCAGTGAATAGATCTAAGGGTTAACTGATCAAACAAAGTATCATGGGTAAATAAATTGTTACCACTAAGCTACACAATTGCTCATTGTGACACTTCAGTCAACTCCTACAAATTTAGAAACAGCACTGAATATGGAGGGGGTAGAAGGAGAAGGCCAGAAATTGGATTAGCCAGTTGGATGTGTGATAAGCCAGTGAGGATGGCTGGTGCAGCACCTCCGCGGCCTTTCTGATAACAAAGCTAATCCATCCATCTTAACCTCCTGGCCTCTGCATTGATTCCCTTCATCAAACATCCCACTGCCTTACTGTTAGCCATGTTTGCTGCTTGTCCTGCTGTGGCGCTCCAGCCATAACTCTTCACTCTGCACTGCGGTGGGCAGGTCAGCTATTAATTTAGGTGAAGTGCCACTCTGTCTGTACCTGCTGTTCAGCTCGGCAAGGAGAACCAAACTGCTCAGCTGAATGAAAGAGACATGCTGCCTGTCATCTTTCACCTGCATGGCACCCTGCTCCTCTGGGCCTTCTTCCCATGCACTCTTCTTCCAAAAGTACCCACTGTGACCGACAAGATGAATTGCGATATTACAGCAAAACTATCAGCAGGACATTTTCTGTGGCCAAGAGTTAAGCTGGAGTCATAAGTCAAACCTAACAGATAACCAGTTGTTGAGGACGGAAGGCAGACAGAAAGGGAGGAAGGGAGACATGTCAGGGTGGGAACTAAAATGATGAAGGCTGTGTTTCAGAGCATGTTTCACAACATGAGCTTGGCAGTCAGACATATTTCCCTATGTTTTGTTTTGGTAAGTTCTGCCTTCAATTTGCTTTTTGGTTCTAAAACTCCAGTGTCTTACTGGACAAACATGTCACCTAGAAATGATAGTTAAATATACAGTTATATACATATATATATACAAATTAATCTTGCCAAACATTGAAAGTATATATATGTGGCAAGAAATTGATATACTAAGTGCAGAACTTTGACTGTGTATAGATTATTCACTCCCATTAACTCTTTTGTCTCTGAACTTTATTCCTTAAATTTGACATTTTTATTATTCTTTTAAATCAACTATATGCATATGAGGCCCTGAAGAATGACTGTTATTTTAATTGAATTGTCTTTGTCCAGTCTGATTTATTGGATTATTAGTTTAGTTATACATGAGGAAAATGTAAATTTCATTTTCAGTCTTGTTAGTATTCCAATTTATAATGGTGCCTGCCAACTTCAATGAGATGAGATGATGTATGCTAAAGAAGTTTGAGAAATGCAACATAAATAAAGCTGTGGAGTGGGGAATGTCGTCTTCATTAAAGCTAATTTAGCCTAATTAGACAAATTGATTTCATTAGCATTTCACTGCCAGAATGCATTCCCTGACTTTCTTAATCAGGCTGCACTGCCTTTTTCTTGTGGTCATTAGATGCTTATCATCATCAAACGCTATGCAGTTCTGAAGGACACAGTGTGTTGTTTTGCAGTGCAGCTGCTACGTTCTTCTGCTCACTCTGCTTTAACATGCACATGCATGAACAACACCCAACAACCCTGTCATGACTTCTTTAATCCTAACTGGAAGAGTCACATTAGTTTTCGGAAAATGAACTAAATGTGCTTAACAAATTAAAACTTTCATCACTTAAAGTCTCACT
This sequence comes from Monopterus albus, assembly GCF_001952655.1. Lineage (NCBI taxonomy): Eukaryota > Metazoa > Chordata > Actinopteri > Synbranchiformes > Synbranchidae > Monopterus > Monopterus albus. Next base: position 333,253 of record NW_018128099.1, read on the forward strand.
TTTCTTTAGTCTCCTCTGTAAAATGATTCCCAGGTAGCTGTTCCTCACAGCCGCTCCCTTGTTTGAACATCATTTTTATTTTCAGTGCTCCTTTGCTCCTGCCTCACCAAATCCCACAACAATTACAACACAGGTCCTAAGGGGGACTACTGCTAATGAAATGTGGCTTTCAGGGCCACTCATGTACAGTTATGTGTCAATGCAGTTAAATTCCTTCAGGCTAATAGTCTGTCAGCATCTTACCATCAACAGCCACAGGACTGTAATAACCCTAAGAGAAAAGTTTGTTTATTTTAGGTTTATTGTTTTGACTGTGATAAACATTCCCCATCTCTCAAAGGGGCAACCTTCTTTTAAATAATAAAATATCTGATACAGTTTTCACTAAAACATGAGCCCCACAGAGAACTGTTTTGTCATCATTTTTATTCACTATGTACAAAGCTGACTGTCAGCATAGTCTGGTATCATGTCATCTCCAGAAATCTTCTGATAAGCTTCATTAAAAGTGGTGACAACCAGTCATACAGAGATGGAGTTATCAGATATGGCAGCTGGTGTGATGATAACTACCTGGAACATTAATAACAATGAGGAGTTAGTAATAGACTTTTTGAAAGAAAGATGGGCCATTACCAGTTATAATCAATAATTAACAGATTGAGATTGTTTCCTTCTACAGATATTTGAGAGTACATATTCATATTAAATCAAGTTGGTCAGAGAATGTTCAAGAACTCTTTAAAAAGATATAATCCAGCATCACTGTCAGTGTTAGGCATAGCATTAACAAGTTCATTGGCCTGAGTCTTGACTTAGCTGAGACTGCTTTTGAGAAAAAAGCCATAAGGAGAGCATGAGCTTTTTAAATTATGTTTTAATATGTTGTCATATTTTTATAGTGACCATAAAATCTATCTCTCTAATCCATCAACAGCATCCTTAAACAAGTGCCCTTGTGTTCCAAGTGGCTCAGCACAAGCCCAAAATGCTAACTGAAGCCAGTCCATGATCTCAGGGAGGACTGATATGATCTGTTGCATTACTAGCCTCTTGAAGCGATTCATGATGATAGGATGATGGGAGTCAGTGCAAAAGAGCAGTCTCCATTGTGACATGATGCAGGTGACTTCCTTGACACTGGTATGATGGTCATGGACTTAGTGCACTGGAGAACAGCAGCTCGGGGAGTTGTTAAAAAAAGTCTGTTTTTAAGCTGATCTCCACAGTCTCTGAGTATGTCTAGGTATGCTATCTGGCCCTGTAGTCATAAGGGGGTCATAGATAGGGTCCAGGATAAACAGCATTATAGACTGCTTGGCAGAAGGAATTCTGTTCTATATAACTGAGCTAATGTTACAAGTAGTGAACAAAAATATAGAAGTGTGTAAACTCAGGACAAGTATAAATAAATAAGTATAAATATAAAAACCTGGGTAGAAATGTTATCACTGTGGGTCACTGCTGGGGTCAGAAATGCCATGTGTGGGTAAATACAACACTGTAGTGTTTGGAAACATCATCACCTCAAGTAGAAATGCCATTTCTGTGGACACAGAATATTATAGAAATGTCACTGCCAAAGCTAAAAGAGTTATCTTCCCAATCAGTAGCACTATTTATTCAGCCCAGTCCAGACACTTGAGAAGAGAAGACGAACCCTCCAGTGTCCCAACAGTGCCAAGCCTTCAGTAGCAGACAGCACAGTGCTGTTGTGAAGGAGAAGAGAGGGGTTGGGAGATGAATAATCCCTGATTTTTGTTTTGGTTCAAGTCATGCTTGCTTAGACCGTACAACTGAATGCAGGTTTGTGGCAATCAAAGCACTGGTAGATCACTATCACTGTGTTTAGTTTTTTGTTTTTTTTACACCAAGTAATATTCTAACATGTAAACTACATGTCATACTGTTTTACTGGGTTATTGTGCTATGTAGCATTTAGCTAGCCTTACGTGTTAGCTAGCTAAAAACAAACAAACCAAAAAAAGAGCATGTCAACAGTTCTTCTAAGGCAAAAAAGCCTACATTAATAAAGATATTAGATAAATATAAATCATGTATTTTGT
>NW_018128099.1:335328-341105 GCF_001952655.1 Monopterus albus
ATTCATATTGTCATCACTGGCACCAGCATTACTTCAGGGATTATAACAAATGTCCTTCTTCTTTCAAACCATCGACAATGGGGCCCCTTGTGACAAATTAAACTTCTCTCTGTTACAATGCTATGATTGGCCAAATGAGTGGATTATAGAGTTGAGTTTTTCCCACTTTTCATATTTTTCACATTACCAATGAATGTTCTTATCACATCAAAAGCAGCCACTTGAGGGAGGTTTTGGCACGTCCAACTGGGCAGAGGCCTCGGAGTAGAGCCATAATACATTTATATAGCTCATCTAGCCTGGAAACACCTCGGGGTCCTCCATGAGGAGCTGGACCATATTGTTGGGAAGAGGGACGTCTGGACCGCCCAACTAAACCTACTGGCCCCACGAATGGACTCCGAATAAGCTAATGATTGTCAGGTTTGCCCGGCTGCACCTACTTTCTCACTCCCCTCTCTGTTTTCACTCCCTTACCCTGATTACGTTAACCCTTACACCTACTTCTTACCCCTGGATTACCACCAGCTGCACCTAATTAGTTTCTCCCTATTTTAGCCCCTGCTCTTTGTTCACTCCCCTGCCAGTTCTTTCTAACATTTCTCAGGCCCGTTTGTTCCCCGTTGTTCCTTCTGATCTGTGTTAGTTTTTTTGTCTCCTTCTCTCCAGCTGCTTTTATTCATTCCCTCTTTGCCTCAGTCGCTCCTTCGGACCACGGACCTCCTCCGCTCTGCTTCATCACCACCCTGCAGGTTGATGCACAGTCTACTACTTACCGTATGTACAATTTCTGTTCCTCTTCAGTACCATCCAACTCGACCAGTCCAGGAGTGAGTCCCAGTGTCCGCAGCCCGGTCCTCTTCTCATCATCTCCACCACTGACTGTGTTCCCATCCGAAGCTCAACACACGGTCCCACTGTTACTCGACTGTTCATTTCTTGGTCACTTGTTTTACACTGTAAATAAACTTGCACTGCTTGCATCGAAGTCAGCCACCTGGGTCCGTCAATTTTTGTGACTCGCTCACTTCCGTGTTCGAGCCATCCTAACAATGATAATGAATGTATGGATGGATTTCATATTCTTTTCTTAACTGGTATGTTATCTGAGAATTTCAGTACCACTTTCCATCAATATAAAACTTGTCAATGGACAGTCATGTCGCAGTCTTTTCAGGATCTCAGGTAGAAATTTAGCAGTAGAGAAGTTATATCCTTTTGGCTGATGGTGAGATTCAACTTTATAATATTGTCTCCCATGCTTCTGCACTGCATATACATTATATTGCCAGCCATTTTCCTCTTGGAGTTCTATTGTAAATTGTTTACAAGTTTTAACCTTGGCCCTGAGCAATGCGTAGTCTGCCTTTTGTGAGCTCAACTGGGGAATTGTTAAACTGCAAAACAGACTGTCTGGTTATTTAAAATTTTTATTTTTTTGAGTTGAGCTCCTGTCTAATGCATTTGCCTAGCTTTTTGTGGTAGTTTGTGTCAATAAAGAACTTCAGAGGGTTCTTTCACAGTTGATTTCAGTTTGATGTATATTCAGGTCATACCCAGTTTAACAGCATAGCATGGAAACATAGTCCAGAGTCCTGTTTTTGAAGATTCTTTTTTTTTTCTAGTGCTCATATGTTTATTACAATTTCACCAAAACAAAACATACTTACTTGTAAAATTGTATATTTTTGTTTTGGGTCACATTGTGTTTATTGCAATGATGTTTTAGACAGCGTCACTTGCAAATAAAATTCACTGCTTGCCCCACCCTGTGGTCTCTTGAAAGAAAGCTTTAAATAGAATTAATTAAAACAAAAACAAACAAATAAAAAACCAAGGTGAAGCAAATGACTGCTCTGTATGAACTCAGTTTTTGTATGTGTGGGAAAAAAACAGCCTCCTAAAACCATCAGTATTTTGGTAGGGGAATTGTTTCAATAAAAGACTGTCATGTGCAAGATTTAGTTGTTTGCTTTTTGCCACTTATGCAATTTGTGATGTTCCTTCCAAATGCTCTGATAAAAAGACCACAATGAAAAGTGATGATGATACATTTCCTAAACAAACTCCTTGAACTCCAGTTGCTTCTTCTGTCATGCACAATGAATGGATCACCTCCCTGCACAAAGAAAAAGAATATTATCTGCCCAATAAAAATGTGTTGACAATGACAGAATGAGACAACATGCGATTTTCTCTTCTTCTACGCCTTACTCGTTCCATCCTACATTCTTAAACTGCGATGACAAGTGCTGGAAACATGTCATTTCCCTATATAGCACTCATGCCTGAGGCACTGACTTCAGGGATGCTTTGCAGCTACTATTATGTGCAAAATTTAGTACGCATTCAATATACATTGTAACTAGCTATTAGTATTATCTTCAATTGTTGAAGAATACAGCACGACAGTTAATTTCCTGTGGTTAAGAGACATAAAAGTGTGGCCTGATATCTAATCAACAAAAACGTCTACACAAAATAGATGTTACATAAAAGAAGAAGGCTGAGTTGTCAGAGGAAATATAGAGGAGGGTCATGAGCAAACTGAGGACCACATTAAAAAGCCTCAGTAAGGCCTCCATCCATATGCGCAGGGTTCCCAGGGGGCGATGGCAGCCACTGCACTGGGGAAGTGTCCTATACTCAGCACCAGATATCAAATAGAAAGGAAGAAAGCACTCAGAGCCATTGAGACTCAGTGGATTTTTATGTTTCCTCTTAGAGTATGTAATAGGTATTCAAACAGAAAGAAAAAACACAAATAATAGCAGCAGCTGCTGAAGCACTTGGCTATTCATTTGTGATCTTTGTGTATGTTCCCATTTCATATGTATTGAGGCTTTTAAAGAATCACCATGAAAAGCTACTGTCAACCTGCCATGTGTGTTTATGTACACACATTCGGTTTAAGTGATCGTTTGTAGGCAGAAATAAAGAAGCAAAACAAAAATAACTGATCACTATAAAATGTTGTCAAAACCAGGTAGTAATTTATTTTAGTAAAGATCTCATTAATCCTAAATTTAAAATCGATTGGTGAAATCCATTTACAGCCTTTTCCAACCATCCCTTGTTCATACCCAGGTGGCAATTCATGGACCTGTGCCTACAATGTTGTTCAAGCATTTTATTTTGATAGCTTGCACTTGCAAATAAGGCAGCCATTAGTTTTAAGCCATTAGCTTCCAAGCCTCAACTCTGGCCTGCATCAGCTTATTTTATTCTAGAGGATACTGTTTAAATTATATGCTTTTGGTTGCAGTGTGTGTGTATAACAACGGGCTAATTAGTTAAGTTTGGAGGCCAAGCAAAAGATGTTGTATTTTTATAGGTTTACATTTTAAGCTAATATAGTTGTTCATTTATGAGAAATAAATGTTGTAATAGCATCTGGGATTAGTTAATTTATCTTTTATCACAATTAGATTTCCAATTACAATTAAAAATACCCAGGGGTCCTACCATGTCACCCATTTTGCAGGTATTTAGTCATAAACCAAAGCATCTGGGAAACAAAAAATTGCATTGCTGCACATGTGAACATTTCATCTTCTGATGAATGTTAACCAAATGTCACAGCAATCATCCAGTAAGTGATGAGATATTACAGCACCCATAAATGTCAACTTGCTGGTGGCGCTAAAGAAAAAAGTCAGAGGATCATCTTCTGGGGACCATGAATGTGTACAAAGTTTCAGCATCAATCCATTCAATATTCATCAGAGATTAGAGCCTGAATATTAGTCTTAGCATCAGCCTAACAACCTTTGATCCTACACTTTCTGTAATACAGTCCTTCATAGCATCTTCCGGCCTCTTGACACACCTGTGTCTTTCAAATTTTGTGTCTAAATGGTAACACAGTTCATTTGTTTGAAAATTGAAATGCCCATTACCAGTAACCATCAATAATCCATATCATTATGGGAGTTGCTTTGTCGGACTTGACAGAGCTCTTTGACAGCCACAGAAGACACTGATGGATGAGTAGAAATATGGATGTGTAAAACTGGTGGAGTTCCCCTTTAAGACAGCTATGAACCTATAAACCTATCAATGTGCATGGGTTGAGTGCTTCAAGTAAATATGTACTGTATAGGCTACTGCATGCTGTGCATAATGTTTTATTTTCCTTTGTTCTGTAGAATTGTTCTTCAGCAAATAACCCACTCTATCAGGAAGTACAAACAATATTTACTTCTGCTTATGTAAAACCGGGACTTCTTGACACTCATTTGATGATTCCAATTCACAATCATCCTTGCAAATTTGACAGATGACTATGGCAAGTTCAGGCTAGAAATATGAAGTTGTCTGGTTTCAAAATAGCTTTTTGTTTATAACACCCTCCATCTATACCTTTTATCTGTGAAGACTGAATGAGCTAAATTATAGGAAAAACATGTGTGACTGGAATTGGATATCTGCTGTGTAAAAAACATTGATTTCTTTGGATTTACACTTAGTTTTTGCTCTCAGAGTGCATGGATTATAATAATAATAATAATAATGTGTCATAAAATATGACACTCATAGTTAACCACAATTTAAATTGTATTAATTAAAATGAACAAAGTGAATGGAAACTAGTATATTTATTAGCATTTCAATTTAGTGATAACAATATTACAATCAGATGTAGAACATCAATAGAATAATAATGTAATGAAGATAACTGAAGTATTTTTATGGCAGAGGATGGCTTCATACAATATTAGAGGAAAAATAAAGCATCAGCTACACATGCAATACTACTCAAGTCTAACAAACACAAGGCACAAAAAAGATAACTTAAGAGTACATGAGTGTGTGTATGTGTGTGTATGTTGTGAAGGCATGCTATGTCTCAGATTGTGGGGACTCTGCCTTCTTTGTAGGGAGGCCCACAGGTGTGTGTGTGTGCATGCGTACAAGAAAAAAGTAAAACTAAAAACAGATGCCTGTAAGGGGCTTCTGAGACTACACGTGTGGGTCAGCGTCAAAAATCAACAGCAGTGAGAGGCAGGCGTAAAACATTAAGTTTCTGATTCAAGCTTCCGAGACAGTTTCTTTGTTAACTCACTCTGAAAACTGAGATCTCAACATTAAAGTGTGGATGTGTGTGATGTAAGCAGAGACAGAGCGAGTGAGACAGTGCATGCAATGTCTTCCTGGAGAGAGAGAAATCTCACCATGGGCACAGACTCTCAGTCATAGACCAGACTACATACAAAATAAAATCACGTTAAGGACCTACTAGGTGTTCAGCATAAATATGCAATTGTTTAGTACTGAATAACACACAATCAGGTAAACTAATTCTGCCCAGATGTCAGCCTTATTTGGTGATCGCACTTCCAGCAATGTCCCTGTTTCCGCTGAATTGCTTTGGGCATATTCTGTGTTGGCAGACTTGAGCAGTTTTCCTCAACCCATCAAGCTGGGCCAGAGTCCTGTGTCTCTGGTGTCCAACGTGTGTGAAGTGTTGGAGCAGAAGATTCTACTTCGAGGGAAAAAGGCAATGCATCTGATTATTTTTTCCTCCTAAAAACTTTGTGGCTCGTAGTAAAAATTTACCAGTCACTAGCAGCTGATGAAAAATGAACAACGCTGGGCTATCTTACAACAACACTTGTGTCAGTGATGGGTAAAGACTATGTACCACTGTGCTTTGCCCATCACTCTGCTGCAGAGGCTAATTCACAGCAAGGAGTTCTCACTGGGCTCTTCTTTCTGCATTCACTTCATTTCAAATAAAAGCTTTTATATTGAGATGTTAAAATTTGTAGTGTGAA
>NW_018128099.1:341428-345946 GCF_001952655.1 Monopterus albus
GTAGCCATTATGCCTCCCTGCTTATGAGCTTTCTTTTCTAAACAAAAGGCGCCTGCCGTTGGCAGAAAAACCTTTAAGGTAATTACATGCAATAGGACTCCACAACCTAATGCCGAGCCCTTAAGAACCATGCTGGGCTTAGGGTCCTAGTACAACTTAAATTTGACATAGTAAGGGGCACAAAAAACAAGGATATCACAAAGGAACATTATTACACCCACTGCGGCAGAATTGGGTAATAATGACTGCAGCAACTTTGGATCATATTTCTATTTGCAAAGCAAAGCTGGATTTATTGAAGATTTAAGCTATTTAAATCTAACTCTTAACACTTTAACCTTAGTTTCAAAAATATAGAAAAAAAGTAAAAACATTTAAAAAAAATAGAAACTTAAGACACTTTTAATGCACCTTCAGAAATATGGAATAAATAACAGATTGAGATAAATGATCTACTCCAACTACACAAGAGTTGTATAAGGCAGCATTATAGGACAGATAAGATGAAATAAGACAGATGCAAACCTCGAACGGAGCAGGGCCACGAGGGATGGGATTAACTTAAAAACATGGGAAAATCATTTCTGACAAACCTCTGATCAAGTTTTTATGTTTGAGGAATTTCTTTTTTTAAATTTCTGAGAGAGCCTTTCAGGATTTCTGTGAAGGTCTCTGACTTGAGTTTAACAAATGTATTAAGGCACTGGAGCAAGAAAGCTATTTCATTCTTGATATAACTGTACAGAAATTATTCTGACAGTTTTAATGTCCAAGGAAATTAGGTGACAGTTCCTAGTAGAGAAACTTTCCCAAAAGAACTGTCAGCAAGTCCAAAAGTTTGTGCTTCTTTTTTGTTTCTTCTTCTTCTCTGACTCACTTCCTCTTTTTTTGTGAGCAGGTCTTTCTTCTTCCAAACCGGTTTAGTCCAGTCTTGTATGCTGTGGTCTCAGAAAGTCCTAGTTCTCTTTTCCTTCAGTTCATGCACAGTGTCTTCAGTTGAGCTTAAGGTTATCTGAGCTAAGCATTTGCTTTTAAGCATCCTGTTGCTGCATGTGCTGCACTGAAATAAATGTTGGCGTTCCAGTTAATATCAGTTATTGATCTTGCTATGTGGAAGGACACAAAGGGAGTTTTCAGCTTGAGACTTAAGACCTTCATCACCAGAAAGGATTAAGTGAATCAAAACTGAAAAGGCAGTGAAACTGTCTGCAAGCTTAAAATTCATGTAGATAGAAAGCCTATAACAGTAACCTTTAGTCCATTAGTCTGAACATACAATACATGTAGTATAAAAAAAAAAAAAACACACACACAACAGGACAGATATGTAAAACTTTACCATGTATCCCCAGCTGTAACAATGTACAGAACACTGTGACACTGTACAATGCATGTAATTACCTCTGCCAAGGAGGTTGGGTGAATTTTTTTTTCTTTTGGAGAGGTAGGGTATGACCCACAGAACAATCCATTAGATTTTGGTGGTGATCTGAATCCAATTAGTATTCTGCTGATCCACAAAGTTCAAATTTATAGAGCTCATGGAATATTTGCTGCTGTGAGACAACAAATAATGTTACAGACTTGAAGCTAACTAGAGCTAGAGCCTATAGGAAACTGCCATTACTGAAATATATTTCTCTTGAATAACTTTCAAACTAATATTGATATCAGTGTGATTCCCGATGCCAGAGGTAGGTTTTCATGGTCATTGAATCATATTATGAGGGTCAAACTATCATGGGAATATTGCTTTTAGGTATTATGGTATTATCTCTTGGAAACAACCTCTGTGGCAGAGATTGCACTCTGAATGCTGTCTGATTCATCCAACATTATCTTTAACTTTAATGTTGCAGGGATGCTGTTACTGCATATCCTAAGGTGAACAGAGGACCTAACTTGTAGACTGGCATTACCTTAAATATTGATCCTGAAATGATATTCATAATATAATACAGGCATGTTCTGATTACAACGGTGTTAAAGCCACATGAGGAAAAGAGCGTGAACGTCCAAGTTTTCCACCTGTCCTTAAATGCAGCATATATTGGTGTCTCTGAGAGCAAAAAAATACTCTCAAAACTGCACACACTATCTCTACCATTCCCAGCTGACATTGGGTGAGAGGCGGGGTACACCCTGGGTACTCATCTGGTCTATCAGGGCTGACACTTAGAGACAGGCGGCCACACACATTCACTCCTACAGGCAATTTAGAGTCGCCAATCAACCTAAGCTGCATGTCTTTGGACTGTGGGAGGAAGCCGGAGTACCTGGACAGAGCCCTAGCAGGCACAGGAAGAATAAGCAGACTCCGCACAGAAAGGCCAAGGGTTCAGCCTAGGATTGAACCTGGAACCGTCTTGCCGTGAGGCGACAGCACTGGAGGTGGTGGTCTATGATAACACCTATCAGCCACTTAGGGCAGAGACACATCAAACTGACAGTGGGCCGTCTGTGAACATCTGTCGGGGCATGCAGAGGTCAGCCTTCATTGGTGCCAGTTATTTCACATCGGCTCAGTGTGTCTTTGCCCTTATAATGCAGTCCTGAAATCCCTCACAAGGCAAGTTAACACCCATCCACACCTTAAATCATGTGACCTTAATGACCTATATGACCTCAGGGTTGTAAGAGTGGTTAAAAATTTGGGACTCCCTACCACTCACATAGAATTCAATGAGCCTCTGCTTAAATGAATCATTATTTTGACATGAGGTTTTCCTACTTTCATCATTACACAGTGTTATTCATTCACCTTTTTATTCTCCCAGATGTAACAGAGACTCAAAGTGCCCCAGGCCGCCCGTTCTCACCTTTATCCTCCAACTAACACAACATCACTGTTTAGGTGCCAGGGAATAAATGTGAGACACAACAAGAGCATACACACTCTCACACACTCAACATTTCCACACATACATTGTATTCATGGGGGGCGCTGTTATTGCCGAGGCCTGTCATGCTCAGAGACTGAGGAGTATCCAGTGTGTGCTTTGTTTTGGCGATATCAGTCTGAGGTAATAGCATGTGTTCTGTCTTTTACTCCGCACACATCTGTCTGAGGAGGGGTGCCGATATGATGTATGAAGCTGTTTGCCAAGGCTGCGCTAGGAAGAATTGAGCCCTGCATCACTTAGCATCCCATTGCCAGACACAACCTCACCATCATACCTCCCAGAAGTATCAGGCACACCCTTGTTTGAGTAATTTTGCCATCTGTTAACTATGTTTACATGGCAGGTGATTTGTCATAACAAACAGCAGGGCAAAAATTAACAAGCTTATTTATGATTCGAGCTGCATTTGAACAATGAAAATGCCATCGGTCGTGTAAAAGAGTCAGAATACCATTACAAGGCTAAGTGAGACATCGGTGGAGATGCACTGTATTGCACAAAATCTAATGTGGTGTAGGCAAGTATTTAATACCTGTGCATACTTCCAGTGCTTCAAAAATATGACTATTGCTGAAATATATTTGTTTGAAGATCTGAGATGGACTTTCTCTTCAGTGAAGCACAGTACCCAGAATTAAAGTCCTGGGAGCACAATGCTATTTGCACTCTACCAAAGAATGTAGCTGGGAAAAGGTCAAACAACAAATTGAAATCTTGGCCCAATATTAGATGTAAAGTGAGAACTGAAGTATGGAATGACTATGAAAAATATTGAGGCAGAAAATGGGGGAGGGAAACAAAAGAAACAAATCATGCGCAGTGTATCTCAATGGGCATTTGAAAACCCTTGCAACGCTGTAAAGTGTCTTCTAAGTTATGAGATTGCTCTCAAATGGCGCGTTCCTGAAGGGAAAGAATCTCATTTTGTATGTATAACTTTGAAAAGGTCACAAGAATAGCAGAATGGCATGAGAGAACTTGTGAAACATCAAGAGACTAGAGGTCTGAAGAGATCAGAAAGAGACAGGCAGAATGCACTGTTCACATTCACTTTAAGCCCCTTTCAGACGTAATACCTGGGAATTTGCGGGCTACATGTAGCCGTGTAGCATTGCTATGTTGGCATTTGATTTGATTTTGATTTGATTTATTTACTCTTTCAAGCATGTAAAGACAGTTGATATATCAACACACATAATTTTACACATATCTAACAAATGCTAATCCAATATCAATTTATACCTAGTACATGCTTGAATGGAGTAGGAAGAAGTCAGACTTATCCAGTCCTACCCCCTGACATCATCTTACCATCATTGGTTTGCAAGCAGTATCTCTACATAGATAATTCTCTTCTACACCACACAAGTAATATACTAAAGAATTATAACAGAGTGTTAACATTCGTACATAATTACATTCTTAAATACTTATCTTCTACACCACACAAGTAATATACTAAAGAATTATTACAGTGTATTAACATTCATACAACACACCCACAATGTTCCATCTAATTAATCATTAAGCCTGTTCTTGCATATATCTTGATTGACACATACCTTTATATTTATGTTTAAACTCATCAATTCTATTACTATTTTTTATGTCCACA
>NW_018128099.1:346688-357820 GCF_001952655.1 Monopterus albus
TCCATTAATAATTCATGATTGATTGTGTCAAATGCTTTTTTTAGGTCAATAAATATCCCCATCGTGTATTTCTTCTCATCCATAGCACTTGTAATGTCCTCCATCAGGTCGGTAATGGCCAAAGATGTCGATCGGTTCGACCTAAAACCGTATTGGCAATCAGAGAGGATTTTATGTTTGTCAATAAATTGGTCTAATCTGTTATTAAAGAGTTTTTTCAGAATTTTTGAAAATTGTGACAACAGAGAAACCGGTCTATAATTTGTGAAGTTGTGCTTATCACCAGATTTATACAGTGGAATAACCTTTGCTATTTTCATATTATTGGGGAACTGCCCAAGTCATTCATACATAAAGACGCTGTGCGCAAAATTCCCAGCAAGACTTGACAGGACCTAGCTGGGTACAGCCACAATATTCACGATATCCAACATCATCATATGTATGTGATAGTAGTGTTGTGTGTATGGATGTATGGATTCCAGGAAGAATAGCCAATGCTTAAGCTCATGCTAATGGGAATTGTAATTAAGAAAGAAAGAAAGAAATGCAAGGCAGACGCACTGTTATTCCTTTGTGCATTTATTCACAGAGAAAAAGTAAGTCTTGTTAACAAAAAATATTATAATAAAAACAAAGTTACAATAAAATTAATTAATATAGACCCACTATTATGGCATCATAAGTAAGTCTAAAATGCATTGTATTTCCCATCTTTGAGGTTTGCACCCCTCAGGGGTCCTAAGGTCACAAGATAATTAAAAGAGAAAACATGTTTTCTTATTTACTTAGTCATTCCCCTTGATGTGATTTCTTCTGAGAAGAAAAACTCACTTTTTAGTCAAATTGATGGTAAAAAGTAAACGGCCTTATACTTTTATAGTGTTTTTCTATGCATTGCAGCACTCTCAAAGTGCTTTCACACTATTTGCCCATTCACCCATTCTCACTCCCAAGCACTCACACTCTGGTGCCATCACCGGGAGCAACTGGTGGTTCACTGTCTTGCTCAAGGACACTTCAACATGTGGACTGGAGAAGCCGGGATTCAACCACCAACCTTCCAGGTAGGAGACAGGTAGCTCCTGAGGCACAGCTGCCCCCTAAACAATGTTGCTCACTGAGAATATAAAAACAATTAAGATATTAAGAACAGTATTGACAACAAATAACATGGAGAAGTCAAAACAGCAGGCAACTGCTGTTTTATATAGTTTTAAATGTATGTAATACATGTGTTTTATATGTATATATATTTTTATCTTAGCAAAGGAAAAGATTTGTGTTTAACAAACATCAATCCCTTACATTTGCAGGATATTATAAACATAAGTTATGAATTTGATCTCTGCAGCCCTGCTTACATTATAACAAAATCTTTCTGTAGTAATGACCATATTACAATTGTGACTTGAACTTGTTATATCTGAATGAAACCTGGCTGGATGTGGATGCACCAGCAACACTAGAGGACATTTCTCCTCCATGCTATGCTTTCTCTCTTTCATGCCGAGAGGGAAGATAAGGTGTAATATATTCTAAAAATCTGAAGAGTAGAAATGTTGACCTTGGAGCTTTTTCGGCTTTACAGTATAATGCAGTAACACTGAAATGTCAGCTCCCACTTTTAGAAGCTAAAATTTATAGACCCTCAAAAATCTGTTGTTCCATTTTTAAAAATTAAGTTTCTGTCATGCATTCATTCTAACTATAATGGCTCTATTTGGTGATTTTAACATAAATGATGGCATTAAGGCGAATTCCAAACCAAATTACTTTTTTATTTTATTGAATTGTATGGCTTTTAAACAATATGCTAATAAATTAATTCACAACTCAGGTCACACTTTACATCTAGTGGTATCAAATTGTATGGGTATAAGCAACTCATTTGTTGCTAACTTGGCTTTTTCAGACTATCACTGTGTATCTTTCACAGTCTCTCACTGTACATTGCCAACTCCTGTATAATGAGTTGTTAAAAAAAAAATTAATGAATAAACACTGTCATACTTCTCCAAATTCTGAGCACATATTGCCTTGACTTATCTCCTCGGTGCACAGTCTTGTTGATAGGTTTAATAAGGGGTTGGCTATAGCCTTGAATGTTCTTGCCCCAGTAAAGGTCATAAAATCTAAAAAGAAAAAAAAAAGAGTCTATGCCATTGAAAAATCATGACGTGATCCTGTTGAATTACAGTGTAGATGGCATAAAACTAAGCTACATGTGCACAAAAATATTTGACAAAACAATCTGGACTGCAAGACACCTTTATTTTTCTAATCTGATACATACTAAGCAACCTGAGAGTGCTTTTTAACAGAACTGATAACCTTGTAAATCCGACTACAGACCTGGGCAACCAGCGTATGCTGCCAAATGTGAGGAATTTACAGACTATTTCAGGGGGAAGACAACCACTGTTAGGTCTGGTATTTCTCAGCAATGCCATAAGAGAAACATGAGTTTTACAGTGGTAGGCATTGCTGGACAGTTTTGACCTGGCTGAGGCTATAATCCTCATATTAGGTCCATCAACATCTACTAAATAGAGACCAAGTTCCACACTTCTCTTTTTAAGCAAATTTTTAGAGAAAGTGATACACACACACACGCACACACACAGAGTAACAAGTTTTCTCAATACAAACAAGTTAGAAATGTTTCACTCTTGTTTCCATGCATATCATAGTACAGAGACAACAGATGTTGTCTCTAGTACAGTATTAGGACAATCTAGATGCCAATAAGATGAAAGCTTTGGCACTATTTGATACAACTGATTACCAATTTCTTTTCAACACACCAAGGGATCACATTGTACTGCCTAGGATGGCTTTTATCTGGTTTGCCTCCTGGTCCTTTTGATAGACAGTTCTAGCAGCAGAAGATGAGAAATTCTCTAAGCCACAAAAAACAACAGGGATTTTCCAGTGATTGATTTTAGGGTCTCTACTTTTTAGTCTTAATATTACCCCTTGATAGTGTCATTAGGAGACCCAGCATCTCTCTCTGTAGCTATGTTGATGATACTCAGATTTGGTGGCCATGTCTCCTGATGACACTGGGCCAATTAACACTGTTTTTAGACGCATTTTAAATACTGGTGCATGCATGCAGGCCACAAGAGGTTACAGCTAAACCAGGATAAGACTAATATTTAAATGATATGTTCAATAGCTCCAGAGTGAACCTGGCCACAAAATTAAACTCCCTAGGACTGACCCTGAACCAACAGGTTTTATATTAGACTCAGAATTGAATTTTAAGGCTCATGTGGGATTTGTCACTGAATTTCTGTTTTAATCCTCTCAAAAAAGATGATTGAAATGCAGCCGGTTCTCTCTCAGAGTGACAGAAAGACTCATTCATGCTTTTACTTCCAGCAGACTGGACTGTTGTCATGCCCTCCTTTCTGGTCTGCCCCCCCACCAAAAAAAAGTTATAAATCAGTTGCAAAGGGTTCAGAACTCTGCTGCCCGAGTGCTGACCAGGACCAGAACGAGAGAATGCATTACACCTCTGTAATCCTTACACTGGTTGCCTGTCAGTTTCCATATTGATTTTAAAATTATTTTACTTTGGCTTTTAAAGCAATTCATGGTCTTTCACCAGCCTCCTTACAGTATATCTGACATGTTTTCAATGTATGAACAAAGATGACCCCTCCAGTCCTCTTACTTTTAGATTTTTTGGTGTCCCAAAGTTCAGGACAAAACTTTCTGAGGTAGATTTTAGTTTTTATGATCTGACAGTCATGTTTTTTTTAAAGCAAATCAGCGTATCAGCTGGTCTGCGATGCAAGACCAGTTGTCTTCAATACTCAAAGTTAAGATATACAGAAATCAAGTGAAAGCTTGATGAGTTAGCTGCCTGAAGAGAGCATGATGCCCAAATCCCTGGTGCCTTCCCTATACACTAAGAGCAGCACAGTGTTTGTTTTCAGTTTATAATGAAGTGCAGCTCAGTATTATCTCACTCTGACTAAAATGCAACTTTGCACACTATGTACAAAGAATGGCTGAATGTTACTGAGTTGGAGGATTTGGCCTGCTTGACATCACTGTTGTAAAATATATTTGTCACATCTGCTGGCAGATATACCCAAGCAAAATAGGAGTCAGCTTTATTACAGCAAAGCACATCTACCAGCAAGACTCTGCCTTTCACAAACTCAAATACTTACTGAAAAGATGTCTCTTTTTTTGCAGCTGGGACAAGCTGTGAGGCAGGCTTCTCACCGCCCTTTTTAAAACCCCCACCACACTCAATGACGAGTGTGGAACCAGGCCTAGGTATTCCAGCAGTCTAATTTTACCATAAGAACTGCAGCTCGTGTAAAAGGAGTTTTTGTAGTGTGCATCTCAGTGATTATTACAAGATGTGCAAGCCTTCTTAGCAGAGAATAATTATAACCTTCAGAGAGCTGGTTAGTTATAATAGGGGTAGAACTAGATAAGTATTACTTCTTTCTACTCCCTTGCAAGCATGTAATGATTAAGCATTATCAAGAGAAATTTCTATTTTTTTTGGTTGTATATGGTAATTTGTTTGGTTGTTTTGTGTTACATGTTGATTTCCTTTTTTTCTTTTTCTCTCTTTTATTACATGCTTGGAATAAATAAATAAATAAATAAATAATTGGAAAGGACAAGTGATTTCAATTTTGCATAAACCTGTCACAGCAATAATTTTTATTTGAGATCCCTGATCATAGGATTCTCATGCTAATTAAACCCTTTCTCCAAGATGCTGAGTTACATTATAACCTCCTGTAGTCATGATACAGAGTTACAACATACAACATCCCATTCAGTATGAGGATACAGTGCACCAAACACTCCCAGTGCTGTTTGTACATACTGTACATATGAAATAGGGCTGTCAAGTTAGATTTTCACTACACGATTAACGTGGCGGGGAAAAAAAAATTCAAATTCATCTTTAACTTTGTATATACACCACCTGCCTGGTAGGGTCACTCTTGGAAAAGGAAAAGAAATGCCAATCTCAGTGAGGCTTCATCTCATTAAATAAATGGTAGCTACCTAGCTAGTTACTGTGGTGGTCTTGGTCCCCCAGTGGTGGCTTCAGAAAGTTCCAGGAAGCAAGGAGAAGGTAAGCCTCAAAGTTAGGCAACATAACAAAAGGCCAATAACAGGATCACAGGGTCCACAGTTAAAACAAAAACACAAAAGACTGCTAACAAGTTGCTAGTACAGGTAGGCAAGGTATTCCTTCTCAATGGGGAAAAACAAGCTCAAAAATATGCATAAGCACCACCAAAAAAAAGAAAAAGAAAGCCAATGAACAAAAATAACTGAGCTCAGTCTCAAGAAAAGCTAAAACAGGGTGACAGCAAAAAGCACAGACAGGTGGAGTCCAGAATACAAAGTCAGGAGACAGTTCAGTCAAAAGGCTTACAGCACAGGCAAGAGCTAGGCAGGCAGAGAGTCTGACAGGCAATGAATAATGAAGCAGGGGCAGGGAATGGCTGGACGGCACAGAAAGGGTACCTAGCAAGTAGAGAAGGGGAAACAGAGCAGCTTAAGTAGGGCGGAGAAAACAAGCCACAGGTGAGCTCAGTCAGCCAGCTGCAGCGGATCAGCTAGAGTCAGCCACAGTAGCCAACGCGATGAGTCACGGTTTACTTGATTTAATTAAAAAGCACTTTTTTTGGCTAACAACATAAAGATTGTGATTCTGAGTCTGATATAGCTGTATGTGAGGCATTGATGATTTTGAAAGATGGGAGCATTTACCAGGGAGGGAGGGTCAAACTGCATAAAGAAAAATATAGGATCCAGTGTTTTTACCCAAAAACAATAAGAACAGCACTTGGTGATTTTGCCAAAGTCAGTACAGCAGCTCGTGTGAGTTTTGCAGTGTGTTTGGAATCAATACCATGTGAGAAAGTTCTTCTTTGGCCCAGCTTCTTGAGATTAGGAGTCTTCTTTTCATTCAGTACTTGGAGATACAAGCTTGCAGTGGCATCTATAAATGTCATCTGCCTTACACCTTTTGCATTCATGCAGTTTCCTATCAGCAAAGTCTTGTCTCCATGTTTCACGGTTGGCACGTTGCAGTCACTGTAGCAGCCCTGCCAAGTCCACACCAAGCATGCTGGACAACATTCAAAGTCATTTATCTTGGTTTGATCTGACCAAAGAATGCACTGGCTTCTTCCATGTTCTTTGGCAAAGTTTAATTTTGCAGTTTACTTCTTATGCACTGTCTGTAGAGGTTTACTTCACCGCTGTCTGCTCAGTCGCTGAAATACTAGTTTCAACAGAATATTCTTGTGCCACGTCAAAAGCACTTAGTTAGTTTTTCAGTACAAGGTTACACAAACCGAGAACTGTTATATCATCATTGTTTATTTTAACCAGAACAAGGCTTCAGGTCCTGATGCAGTCAATCTGAGTTCTAAGGTCTGTGCTGACCTGTGGAGTTCCACAGCACAAGTTTAACATTAGCCTGAATCAGGAGAAGGTCCCGGTGCTGTGGAAGACATCCTGCCTTGTTCCAGTGCCAAAGAAGGTGTCTCCACCCATCCTCGATGATGCATAATGAAGTCCTGGAGAAGCTGGTGTTGGCCCATCTCAGACCTCAGGTGAGAACCTTCCTAGATCCACTGCAGTTTGCCTGTCATCCTCAGGTTGAAGTCGACGGTGCCATCATTTGCCTTCTTCAGCTTTCTATTTCTCACATGAACATAGCAGGCAGCACTGTGAGAATGATATTCTTTGATTTCTGCAGTGCCTTTAACACCATCCAACCTGTCTTGCTGAGGGAGAAGCTCTACAAAATGCAGGCAGATGTCTCCACAACCTCCTGGATTACCAACTACCTGATCAACAGGCCACAACTTCTGCGACTGCTTGAATGTGTGTAGAGAGCTACAAACACCTCAACAACAGACTGGACTGGAATTAATACAGAGGCTGTCTGCAGGAAGGGACAGAACAGAATCTTCTTTCTGAGGACGCTCTGGTTATTGAGCATGTGCAACAAGATGTTGCAAATGTTTTAGCAGTCTGCTGTGGCCAGTGCAATATTCTTTGCAGCTACAGTATCTGCTGGGGCAGCAGCACCAGAGCCAGTGACACCAGCAAACTGGGGACATCTCTGGAACCTCTGGACTTGGTTGTAGAGAGGAGAACGTTATGAAAAATACCTCACATCCTCACCATGACCTACTAGTCAAACAGCAAAGCTGCTTCAGCTCTGCTGTGACAAAGAACACTATACAGGAAAACTATACAGGAAGTCATTCCTGCCAATTTCAGTCACACTGCTGGCACAGTGATCTCCTCCTTTGATAACATATTACCATCTACATGTATTCTAGAAACAGAAACTTTGGTTTCTAAGAGTAAATGTTACTGATTAGTAATGCTTTGAAACTTCCAAGAACAGTTGTGTGATTACTGTTAACAGTTTGAAATTATGAAAACTAAATGATCAAGCCAAAGTTATATAAAAAGGTGTTTCATTAATCACAGAAAATGTCTGCCTGCGATTTTATTCATCAAAGGCCATCTGTGGTAAGAGTGGCAAGCTGGGTTGATAATGTAACTTCTACTAATGCCAAAGTGGTGCATGCAATCATTGCATGTATGTGGTATCACTCTGGAATAAGTGCTGCTCCTCTCTCATGTGGAAGATGAGCATCTCCTCCTTCATGAAAATTTCACCAACACTTGATAGAGCGGGGCAGAGAGTGAGAGCTCTGTGCTTCATCGATTCTGTCAGAAGTGTCTGTATGCAAATGACTCTGTCAGATAATCTCTTAAGTCAACTCTTGATATTTAAGCCTACTGACAGAATGTCACCTTTTATCGCACTTTCAATGCCCTCTTTTACTCTGCACACAATGCTACACTGCACAACAGCAACAACAACAAAACACTTCTTTTACTCATATTTATGCACTCTAGATTCTGAATTCACTTAAAGTGTAGAGTAAGCATATTTAACTAAAGGAAACATTGGAAAAAAACTTTTCCACAGCATACAGTAAACAGAAAGTCTGACTCATAGAAGAAATATGTAACACCTAAATGCTGTTTCCCCTGAGGGATTGTAAGCTAACTGAAACAAAAACCCCCAAAAATGAGCTCCTTCACCACCTAGATATATTTTTATTTGATGCTTTCATACTTTTTATACCAGCTTGTTCTTTCAGCCCTGTTGTCTTCACTAACCTTAAAAACTGGGCACAATAAACACATTAAACCCTTAAAAACAAAAGAAAACATGCAGTGAAAAAAATCATCAGAAGAAGAGTCTGGCTGTCCACCTAACCATAAATCATTGTGGCGATCAATAACTAGAAAACCCATTTGGGCCTATGCCCCCAGCATAAACAAAACACAGAAAACATTGATACGTAAAGTCTTACTGAATCAAACAGTGAGCTGACAACATCATTTCACAACTAAACAGAATGAAATTGGCATAGAATGTATACACAGATCAGTCACAAGACAGGCAGCGCCACAAATCTGTACCACAAACTGAAGAGCCACTCAACAAAATAGCATTTTCAGTTGAGCAACTCAAAATACAAACAGAACACACTGGTGTCAACTGAGGGTTCAGTGTTTTGCTCAAAGACGTAGACTGGACAAGCTGGGAATCAAACCGTTAATCTTCCAGTGATGAGACAGCCCATTCTACCTTCTGAGCCAGAGCCGCCCCATTGGGCGCAACACACATCAGTAGCACCCTGGATGTGGTTTTGGGCGTACTGGCTGCACTCTATAGACAGACTGCTGACCTTAATATATCCTACCGTCCCAGTGCTCCATTTTCTATTTCACTAATCTGTTCATTGCTGAATTTTTCTATCTCAGTGGTGGTCTGTGGTAAGTAAATACCACTCTGTCAGCACCACTTTTTCTTTTCGCTGATAATTATTATTGCAGCTGCTCAGTCCACCTCATGTACACATATATCAATAATAAATATCAAAGGCGTGCGCATCCACAGCAACAGTTCCTCTCTTTATATTACTGAAAAGGCATCCTCAGAAACATAAGTAACCTCTGACTGAAGACACAACAACAGAAAGCCCCTTGCACTTACTGTATGCACCATCAGAAAAAGCATGCATATAAAAGAGATTAACAACACTGGAGTGGAGGCAAAGTATTTCAAGCTCAGTGCTCTTCCTGAGCTGGTGTCAGAGAATTGAAGCTTGTCTACTGCATGGACCTTATACTATGTTGAACAGTGGCCACAGATGGCAATTACAGGATAATGGGTTCTCAAACAGGATTCTCATGAGTCAGTTGAGGAGCTCATCATTTGACAGCCTGACAGAGTGAGACTCTGGAGGGGCCACTATATCCTGCAAGATGACAGTCACAGACATAGCCAAAGGCATCATTAGGTTACTTTTTGGCTGTGATTTGTAGTCTAAAAAGGTAATCTGTGAAAAAGTGCATCCCACAGTTGTCCTCACTGTTGTAAAATTAAACCACTATTAAAACATTTGAATACAGCCTACAATGGACCAAACAAAAAGAAGACCTATTTTTATGGTAAGTTAAATTTATTAGTATCTACTTTGGTGACAGAATCTTAGCCTATATGTGCTATATCTTCTTGTGGATAGTTGGCTGAATTGTACGAGCAGAAGGCTGGTTGAGTTGCCACCTTTTTTCATATAATGTAGTATTGTCCCATATTCAATACGCCATTTGTTCTGTATTTTTGTGTACATTTTAAGACATAAATTTAGGCTCCACAGTAGTGAAAAAACATGAAGCATAATTACTAGATCTTGTAGGACTATGGTTTTTGTTACCATTGCTAACTCTGAGAGACGAGACAGTCCAAGTAACTTCAAAACAGTGCTGATTTATTCAAAGGATCACAGGTAAAATTAACATTACACGCTCAGGTATCGTGCACCTCCAAACTGCTCGCAGGCAGATGTAAGATGAAAGACCCTGAACCCACCAGGCCTATACATTATATCCCTTCGGTTGGGCTAGCCCCATACTACACAGAAACGTCAACCGAGACGTCTCTGTTACCAGCTTTGCAGCTGGTCATAGCAGTAGTCAAAACATGAAGCAAATCAATGTGTGTGTGTGTCTGTTGATTAAGTGGTGTGTAGCTAAAAACATTCTCACACGACCTCTAGTAACATGTCGTGTCTTAAACATAAGAACATATTATGGCTAAGGCTACAGTTATACACGTCATTATAATAATATTAACACCCTGTCTGCTGACAGTCATCAACTCTTCTCTCTAGTTATCCTTGACCAGATGTACCCTGTAGAAACTCATAAGCATGACTAAGCATTTAACAGTCTAACTATACATCCTATCTCCACTAAACATTTCTAATACATAAAGTCTCTATCCAATTTCTATCTGACTAAAAATACCTAACAATCTAAATACCTGAAACGTGAGAGGGATAAAGTGTAAGGCTGTGATTAATAGGGGCCAAATGCAGGAAACCAAGCTGGTAGCTGTTTGTGCTCTGTTTGGGTAAAAATTACCCGTTTTCACTTTTTATCTAAAGAAAAAAGATACAAGAAATTATTTTTTCAGGCTAAAAAAAAAAGACCTTGCCTCATTTTGTGTGAAGAACATATATCAGAACACATTTTCAATGACCGCAACCCCCATTCATTTACATTACACAGAGGGTGTTCGGGTGTTACCTGGGGACAATGAAGTTGTGGTTGCAATCATTTGCTCTTACATTCCACTGTCTCCACAGCTAAGCATTTGTATTATTTGTTATATTGCAGCCATATGCTAAAATCATTTGAGTTCATTTTTTTTCCTCATTAATGTACACACAGCACCCCATATTGACAGAAAAACACAGAATGTTTGACATTTTTGCAGATTTATTAAAAAAGAAAAACTGAAATATCACATGGTCATAAGTATTCAGCCCCTTTGCTCAGTATTTAGTAGAAGCACCCTTTTGAGCTAATACAGCCATGAGTCTTTTTGGGAATGATGCAACAAGTTTTTCACACCTGCATTTGGGGATCCTCTGCCATTCCTCCTTGCAGATCCTCTCCAGTGCTGTCAGGTTGGATGGTAAACGTTGGTGGACAGCCATTTTCAGGTCTCTCCAGAGATGCTCAATGGG